>NC_141875.1:265144934-265296449 GCF_056163025.1 Triticum urartu
CCAGCATTTTTTAAACCGAAAGGCATCCGTATGAAATAGTACATGCCACATGGAGTAATAAATGCGGTCTTCTCCTCATCCTCTTCTGCCATGAAGATTTTATGGTATCCTGAGTATGCGTCAAGAAATGAAAGCAAGTCACATCTGGCCGTGGAGTCAACAATCTGGTCAATGCGCGGAAAGGGAAATGGGTCTTTGGGGCAAGCTTTATTAATATCGGTAAAGTCGATACAAAGCCTCCATTTCCCGTTTGCCTTGCGCACGACTACAGGATTGGCCAACCACGTAGGATGGAGCACTCCTCTGACAAGGCCTGCTGCTTCCAATTTCTTGATCTCTTCTGCGATGAATTCTTGGCGCTCCACTGCTTGCTTCCTGACCTTCTGCTTGACGGGCCGCGCATGAGGACAAACGGCAAGATGGTGCTCAATTACTTTCCTGGGAACACCAGGGATGTCAGACAGTTGCCATGCAAACACGTCGACGTTCGCCCGCAGGAAAGCAATGAGCGCGCTTTCCTATTTAGGATCGAGAGTGGCACTGATGGTGAAGGTATCACCAGTGCCGTCCTCCTTGGCGGACACCTTCTTAGTCTCTGGCGGAGCTGCCATTGCCTTCCTACACTTGCTGGTGGAGCTCGATGGTGCGTCCTCGACGGCAGCGCAGCACTCCGAAGAGGTGCGCTTGCCAGAGTGGGCATCAGAACTCTTGCCGGACTTGGTCTTCTTCTTCCCCCCGGGAGCTTCAACGGCAAGTGTCTTGCGACCTGTTGCAGCTGCTGCCTCCTGGTAGATCTTGTCGGCGCAGATAAGAGCATCTTTCTTGTCGCCAAGGACAGAAATGACACTTATCGGGCCTGGCATCTTCAGCATGTTGTATGCGTAGTGAGAGGCTGCCATGAATTTGGCGAGTGCTGGACGGCCGAGTATCCCATTGTAAGGCAATGGAAAATCGGCAACGTCAAAAGTGACCCTCTCAGTCCTGAAGTTCAACTCGCTGCCAAATGTCACCGGCAGCGTGACCTTCCCCTTCGGCTTGCTCCTTCCCGGGTTAATTCCTTGGAACGTGCCGGTCTCTTCAAGCTCGCTGTCAGGGATCTGGAGTTTCTGGATTACAGCGGAGGAGATCAGGTTCAAGCCGGCCCCGCCGTCTACTAGCATCTTAGTGACCTTGAGGTTGCGGATAGTTGGTGAAACCAACATCGGCAAGCACCCGACCGCAGTTGTGCGATCAGGGTGGTCCTCAATATCAAAGATGATAGGCGTGCTGGACCATTTCAGAAGCTTGCGTGACTCGACAGGTGGTTCTGCTACATTGACTTCCCGCACCCACTGCTTGAGTTGGCCGTGTGAAGTATGCAGAGAAGCACCGCCGTCAACGCATAAGACCTCTATGGCTTTCTGGAACTCCTGCTCACTGGTCTCGACATCATCCATGTCTTCGTCGTCGTCGTCATCTTCATCCTTTTCGCGGCCGCGGGGAGGTCTGTCTCCCCGGCCGATGCGCTTCTTGCCAGATTCTCCAGCGCCTCCTTGGGCCCTGTCCTTGTCGCGTCGCTCGTATTCAGCCTTCTGCTGCTGGACAAGCTGCTCGACCTTCTTGCAACTCTGGAGGTCATGGCCCTTGGTGCGGTGGACCTTGCAGTACTGCTTGTCGGTGCCGTCCTGCTTGTCGGCGACCGCTACAGCCAGGCAGTTGGCGCATGCGGCAATCTCCTTGCCGGAGCTACCAACTTTGGCTTTCTTGGCGCCACCTCCGTTGTCGGACTGCTCAACGACTAGCACATCTTTGCCTTTCTTCTTCCTGTTGTTCCGCCGCCGGTTTTTCTTTGCCGGGGCAGCATCCTCGCTGTCAGATCCTCCTGCTCCTGTATTCTCTCCGGGGAGTTTCCTCCCTTCCTCAGCACGTGCACACTTGTCGGCCAGGGCATACAGCTCACTGACGTCTCTGATCTTGCACATCGCCATCTCCTCCCTCATCCTGCGGTTACGCACGTTCTGATGGAACGCGCTGATGACCGCGGCAGGGTGGATATTTGGGATGTTGTGCTGTACATGGCTGAATCTCTGAATGTACTTGCGCAGGGGTTCTCCTTCCTTCTGGGTGAGCAGATGAAGGTCACTCTCTTGGCCATGAGGTTTGTGGCCGCCTGTAAAGGCGCCGACAAACTGATGGCATAGGTCTGCCTAGGAGGATATGGAGTTTTCCGGCAAGTGCATGAGCCAGGACCTGACGTTGGGCTTGAGCACCAGCGGGAAGTAGTTGGCAAGGATCTTGTCGTCCCGTCCCCCGGCAGCCTGCACCGCGATGGTGTAGACGCTGAGGAACTCCGACGGATGCGACTTGCCATCATACTTCTCTGGTACGTCTGGCTTGAAATTCTTCGTACTGGGCCACTGGACTTGCCGCAGCTCACGAGTAAACGCAGGGCAACCTACCGCGTACGGCAAGTCGCCTGGTTCCCCTGGCGCATGCATGTCGACAGAGGGCCCAGCGCGCTTGTCTGATTGATGCCGCGCTTCTCTTCGGCGCTCGATGTGAGTACGAGCGTCTTCTTGCTGTCGTTCGTGAAGAACTTGGCGCTGATCGCGACGAGCTCGTGGATCTGATGACGTGGTGGAGTCGCTGTCGAGGTGGATCCGGTGAGTCGGCGATCTTGGCCTTCGGGGCGGAGAGTGCACAGTAGTTGCATCCCCACCGGTCTTGTCGCCACCAGCTCGTGCCTGGCTGGCCTGCCGCGGCTGCGACGTACTCGGCTGCCGTGGAGTGCCGCCGTTGGCGAAGCCGATGAGACTTTGAATGGTGGCCCTCCAGTCGTCGATCTTGTCCGCCGCTGGAGGGTAGTCTAGGAGCAGTTGAGCTCGCGCCAAAGCTTCTGCTGAAGTGGCGGGTGGCGGTGGCGAACGGTGCGAGGAGCGGGATATGCTCGGACTTCTAACTATGTTAGAAGGAGCAGTATCCCGTCCAGGCAACCGTGCCTCGCTCGTGCCAGCATGTTGGCGGGCATGCTGGTCTTGAGCACTCCGAGATCCACCAGCCCGATCTTGGTCCAGCAAATGCATGGTACCGTGAGTACCATAACGCTGCCGGTCCCGCGCCTCCTGAGATGGGCGCGGTGCTTGTACGGACGCCGAGGCCTTGGAGTGCGCCCGGTCATTGTGGGAGCCGGCTACGCCACTGATGGGCAGCGCAGCCTTGTCCTTGGACCTGCCAGCACCGTGGGCTCCCTCATCGACGCCCGTTCTTCCGCCGGCGTCTACCCCACCAGCCGTTTCCTCCGGCGGTGGTGGGTTCGGCGCGGACGGAGCAGCCGCCTCCGAAGCCGTCTTCTTCGGCGGCATGTCGATGAAGATGATGAAGATCTAGCTCGTGTGAATGCCGGATCAGGTTCACACAACCTCGACGCCCCCTACCTGGTGCGCCAAAGATGTCGGGGAAACTGATCCACGAACACCTATGGGACACGGCGGACCGAGTCCCTTTCGGTTCGGCGGGGGCGGAGATCGCACGAAGAGTAGGTCGAGGCGAAGCACGCGAGCAGTTTACCCAGGTTCGGGCAGCACGGATGCGTAAAACCCTACTCCTGCTTTGTGGTTTGTATTGTGTTCTTGCTCGGGAGCGCGGAGTGCTACAGTACACACCAGCTGCTAACGGGACCGAGCGTGAGAGAGTTCCGTTCCCCCAAATCTCTAACCCCCTCTACGTTGCGCATGGGCCTCCTTTTATATGCTCAAGGGGTCACCGACAGGTGGCAACGTAGACAAGGGTAAAAATGGAAAGGTGCTGTGGTAGGTATAGCTACCTGCCACAGTGTATCATACCTAACCCTGACGGCAGGGGACAAGGGCATTAAGTGCCCGTCTGTGTCGCCCTAATAGTGCAAAAGGGACCGCCAGGGACGCCACCGCTCGCCACGATGGCGATCTTGTCAGCACCACTTACCACCGCGCACCGCTGGCTGCACAGCCTCCCGCCACGTACGCCTAGAAGGGTCCCAGAGCGACACGTTGGTGGATGTGCTGGAGCGCAGGTATGGAGTGGTGGCGCTTGCCGCAGTCGTTGTCTTGTCGTGTCCAGGAGCTTGTCGCTCACCGGGCCTTGCCGGGACGCGTGGTGCATCGCGGCAAGTTCCTTGAGATGCCTTGGTTGGCCTTCCCGACAAGCTCCTCTTGCCGGGGTCTTGTCTCCTTGCTTAAATACTTTGTTCTTGAATGGCTCCAAAGGAACCATGGAGGACCTTGGCGGTCGCCCGGCAAGCCTTGCCGCGGGATGCTGCGACTGCCCGTGCACAAGTTCGGGATACTAGGGTACCCCTACTCTAGTACACCGACACCGGTATTCTCCCTCGTTGTGTGAACCTTGCATATTATGATAAAAAGACACTAGAATTACTCAAAAAAGCATTATTATGCATAAAAAAAATATAAATAACAATAGGAAAACATGATGCAAAATGGACATATCAACTCCCCAAGCTTAGACCTCGCTTGTCCTCAAGCAAAACCCGAAATCAAAAAACATGTCCACATGCTTAGAGAGAGAGGTGTCGATAAAAACAAAATACATACATAGAAGTATCATGTATATTATTATAATAGCAACAAACTTTAACATAAAACTTTCGCATAGAAATGTTATCATATAACTTCTCATGGACAAGTACAATTCATCACAACATCGAAGTATAAAGCATAAGCTCTATTGAAAATCAACAAACTGTGTTCTCAGTGAACTTTGCAACTACAATTCATCATCTATTCAGGAAGGGTCATGTGTCAGAGCCTTATGGCAAGTCCACATACTCAACCATCATATAGTCTTCTATGATCGACACTCACCGCATACACATGAGAAAAAAGTTTCAACCAGACACATAGAAATATAGGGGCTTATAGTTCCACCTCCCAACGTATTCATCTCAAGGGTGATCTCAACATTAATAACTCATGCCCACTCATATTCAACAGGACATGTGTGCCTAGATCTTTCCTCACCACATGGTGCTTGCCAAAAGAGAAAATAAAAAGGAATAGAGAAAAATACTTTGACTCTTGCATAAAAGTAAATACATAAAAGAAAAAGATAGGCCCTTCGCGGAGGGAAGCAAAGGTTGCCATGCACTTTTTGGTTGTATGCTCAATCTCTTAGTGCAAAAGAACGTCACGTTATATTGCCCCTTATGATAGCAACCTTTATTATGGAGTAGGTCGCTTTAATTCTTTGCCATCAAAAGTTCATACAACACTCAGTTTTCTCTTACACTAAATGATCCAACACTTTTAGAAGCTTTTTTTTGCCTTATTGCACCAATGACAACTTACTTGAAGGATCTTACTCAATCCATAGGTAGGTATGGTGGACCCTCAAAACAAGATTTGGTTTTAAGGGTTTTTGGATGCACAAGTAGTATCTCTAATTATTGCGGAATTTTTGGCTAGCAAAGATGGGGGACAAGCACCACATGTTAAAGGATCTATGACAGTATGAATTCTATGTGAATATGAACAAACATAAATCATTACATTGTCTCCCTTGTCCAACGTCAACAATTTTGGCGTATAATATTTTGGTGGGGGCCCACAACCACAAAAGATGTCCAAGATAGTGTATTTGCATGTGAATCTTCTCTTCCCTTATTAATTCTTTCATGAATTGCATCATTGACCAATGCTATGTTTGTAAATCTTTGATATGTCTCCAATCTATCTATAAGTTTTGATTGTTCCGTGCTATTATATTATCTGTTTTGGATGTTTTATATGCATTAATATGCTATTTTATATGATTTTTGAGACAAACCTATAAACCTAGAGCCTAGTGCCAGTTCCTGTTTTTTCCCTTGTTTGAGAGGTTCGCAGAAAAGGAATACCAAACAGAGTCCAAACAGAATAACACTTTCAAGATAATTTTCTTGGACCAGAAGACACTAGGAGACTTGGAGTGCAAGTCAGAAGAGCCATGAGGCGGCCACAATGGTGGAGGGTGCGCCCCCGACCTTGTGTACCCCTCAGTGACCCCCTGACCTAGATCTTCCTCCTATATATTCTCAAATACCCTTAAAATTTCTAGGGGAGCCACGAAACCACTTTTCCACCGCCGCAACCTTCTGTACCTAAGATCCCATCTAGGGGCCTTTTTTGACATCCTGCCGGAGGGGGATTCGATCACGGAGGGCTTCTACATCAACACCACTGCCTCTGCAATGAAGGGTGAGTAGTTTACCATAGACCTACGGGTCCATAGCTAGTAGCTAGATGGCTTCTTCTCTCTCTCTCTTTGATTCTCAATACCATGTTCTCCTTGATGTTCTTGGAGATCAATTCGATGTAATACTCTTTTGCGGTGTGTTTGTCGAGATCTGATGAATTGTGGATTTATGATCAGCTTATCTATGAATATTATTTGAATCTCCTCTGAACTCTTATATGCATGATATGATATCTTTGCAAGTCTCTTCGAACTATTGATTTGGTTTGGCCAGCTAGATTGGTTTTTCTTGCAATGGGAGAAGTTCTTAGCTTTGGGTTCAATCTTGCGGTGCTCGATCCTAGTGACAGAAGGGGAACTGACACGTATTGTATTGTTTCCATCGAGGATAAAAAGATGGGGTTTTCATAATATTGCTTGAGTTAATTCCTCTACCAGATCTTTTACTTTTTGTTCCATAAACGAAAAATACCAAAAACATTACTTTACCATTTCTCCATCTCTACCAGATCTCACGTTGCAAATAACCGTGAAGGGATTGATAACCCTTTATCGCATTGGGTGCAAGTTGGTGTTTGTTTGTGTAGGTATTTGGTGGCTTGTGCGTTGTCTCCTACTGGATTGATACCTTGGTTCTCAAAACTAAGGGAAATACTTACTCTATGTTGCTGCATCACCCTTTTATCTTCAAGGGAAAAACCTACACAAGATCAAGAGGTAGTAGGATGGATTTCTGGCACTGTTGCCGGGGAGATCTACGCCAAGCATTACATTATTCACCATTCGCCTCTCGTTTTCCTCTCCCCCCACTTCTAAAATGATTTTCAAAAAGATTCACCTTTTCTTTGCCCTTCTTTCATTCGTCTTCTTTGCTTGCTTTTTGTGTCCTCGTGTGTTGGATTGCTTGCCTTGTCACGATGGCTCAAGATAATAACAAATTGTGTGACTTTTCCAATACCAACAACAATGATTTTATTAGTACTCCGATTACTCCCGATGCTAATGCGGAATCTTGTGAAATTAATACCGCTTTGCTGAATCTTGTTATGAAAGATCAATTTTCTGACCTTCCTAATGAAGATGCCGCATCCCATCTTAATAATTTTGTTGATTTGTGTGATATGCAAAAGAAAAAAAGATGTGAATAATGATATTGTTAAATTGAAGCTATTTTCATTCTCCGTTAGAGATCACGCTAAAACTTGGTTTTCATCTTTGCCTAAAGATAGTATTGATTCATGGAACAAGTGTAAAGATGCTTTTATTTCGAAGTATTTTCCTCCCGCTAAGGTCATCTACCTTAGGAATGATATTATGAATTTCAAGCAACTTTATCATGAACATTTTGCACAATCTTGGGAGAGGATTAAATTGATGATTAAGAATTGCCCTACGCATGGTTTGAATTTGTGGATGACTATACAAATTTTTTATGCCGGATTGAATTTCGCTTCTAGAAATCTTTTAGATCCGGCCGTGGGAGGCACTTTTATGGAAATTAATTTACAAGAAGCTACTAAACTCCTAGATAATATTATGGTTAATTATTCTCACTGGCATACCAAAAGATGTTCCACTAGTAAAAAGGTGCATGCTATTGAAGACATTAATGTTTTGAGTGGAAAGATGGATGAGGTTATGAAATTATTTCCTAGAAAGAGTGATCCTATTGATCCTAATGATATTCCTTTGTCTACTTTGATTAATGAACCTATGGATGTGAATTTGTCGGTAGGAACAATTTTGGTAATAACACGTATAATGGTAATTTTAATCTTAGGTTGTTTCCTAGTAATTCCTCTAATTATGGTAATTCCTACAACAATTCCCTTTGAAATTATAATAATATGTCCTTTGATTTTGAGAATAGTGTTAAAGAATTTATAAGTTCTCAAAAGAATTTCAATGCTTTGGTTGAAGAGAAATTGCTTAAGATTGATGATTTGGCTAGGAATGTGGATATAATTTCTCTTGATGTTGATTCTTTGAAACTTAGATCTATTCCACCTAACCATGATATCAATGAGCCTCTCAAATCAATGACAATTTCCATTGATGAGTGCAAAGAAAGAGCCGCTAAAATGCATGCTAAAAAGATTGGTTTATAAAAGCGTGTTCTTCTAGTTTCCGTGAAAATAATGATGAAGATCTTAAGGTGATTGATGTGACTCCTATTGAATCTTTGTTTTCCAATGTAAATCTTGATAAAGATGGTACTGGAGATGAGTCAACTTTAGTTAGAAGGCATCCCAATGATTCGGAGTTTTTAGATCTTAATGCAAAAATTGATAAAAGTGGGATTAGAGAGGTCAAAACTTTAGGTAGTAATGAATCCCAATCTTTTGGATTTCATGGACTTTAATTATTATAATTGTTCTTTAATAGATTGTATTTCCTTGTTGCAATCCATGTTGAATTCTCCTCACGCTTATAATCAAAACAAAGCTTTTACTAAACATGTCATTGATGCTATGACGCAAACTTTTGAAGAAAAGCTTGAATTGGAAGTTTCTATCCCTAGAAAACTTCGTGTGATTTGGGTGCTAGTGTTTCCATGAATCCAAAAACTTTATGTGATGTGTTAGGTTTCCGTGAATTTGATGATTGTTCCATAAATTTTCATCTTGCGGATTCCATTATTAAGAAACCTATGGGAAGAATTAATGATGTTCTTATTGTTGCCAATAAGAATTATGTGCCCATAGATTTCATTGTTTTTGATATAGATTGCAATCCTACATGTCCTATTATTCTTGGTAGACATTTCCTTAGAACGATTGGTGCAATTATTGGTATGAAAGAATAAAACATTAGATTTCAATTTCTGTTAAGGAAAGGCATGGAACACTTTCCTAGAAATATTATTAAATTGCCTTATGAATCTATCATGAGAGCCACTTATGGATTGCGTGCCAACGATGACAATACTTAGATCTATTCGTGTTTTATGCCAGGTAAGGGCGTTAAACAATAGCGCTTGTTGGGAGGCAACCCAATTTTATTTTTGTTTTTGCTTCTTAGGTTCTATTTTGCAATAAATTTTTCATCTATCCTCTGTTTAGATGTGTTTTTATGTTTTAATTGGTGTTTGTGCCAAGTAAGACCTTTGGGATAGCCTATGGTGATAGTTGATTTGATCCTGCTGAAAAACAGAAACTTCTGTGCCAAGGAGATCAGTTTTCATTTTTAACAAAAGTGCGATAAAATACTGACTCTTTTTGCAGAGGATAAATAAACAAATTTCGTAGGACTGCCTAATTTCTCAGGATTTTTGGAGTTACATAAGTATTCGAAATATCCAGATTGCTACAGACTATTCTATTTTTGACAGATTCTGTTTTTCGTGTGTTGTTTGCTTATTTTGATGAATCTATGGCTAATATCGGGGGGGGGGGTGTATGAACCATGGAAAAGTTGGAATACAGTAGATATTACAACAATATAAATAAAGAATGAGTTCACAACAGTACCAAAAGTGGTGAGTTATTTTCTTATACTAACGGAGCTTACGAGATTTTCTGTTAAGTTTTGTGTTGTGAAGTTTTCAAGTTTTGGGTAAGCATTTGATGGATTATGTAATAAGGAGTGGCAAGAGCCTAATCTTGGGGATGCCCAAGGCACCCCAAGGTAATATTCATGGAGGACAGAGGGCCTAAGCTTGGGGATGCCCCGGGAAAGCATCCCCTCTTTCGTCTTCGTCCATCGGTAACTTTACTTGAGGCTATATTTTTATTCACCACATGATATGTGTTTTGCTTAGAGCATATTGTATGATTTGAATCTTTGATTTTTAGTTTGCCACAATCATCCTTGCTGTACACACCTTTTGGGAGAGACACACATGAATCGTGATTTATTAGAATGCTCTATGTCCTTCACTTATATCTTTTGAGCTACGCAATTTTGCTCTAGTGCTTCACTTACATCGTTATAGAGCACGACGGTGGTTTTATTTTATACAAATTGATGAACTCTCGTACTTCACTTATATTATTTTGAGAGTCTCTAAACAGAATGGGAATTTGCTTTGGTTATAAAATTAGTCCTAATATGGTAGGCATCCAAGAGGGATATAATAAAAACTTTCATATAAAGTGCATTAAATACTATGAGAAGTTTGATTCCTTATGATTGTTTTGAGATATGAAGATGGTGATATTAGAGTCATGCTAATGAGTAGTTGTGAATTTGAGAAATACTTGTGTTAAGGTTTGTGAGTCCCTAGCATGCACGTATGGTGAACCGTTATGTAACAAAGTTGGAGCATGAGATGTTTTTTGATTGTCCTCCTTATGAGTGGCGGTCGGGGATGAGCGATGGTCTTTTCCAACCAATCTATCCCCCTAGGAGCATGTGTGTAGTACTTTGTTTCTGTGACTAATAGATTTTTGCAACAAGTATGTGAGTTCTTTATGACTAATGTTGAGTCCATGGACTATACGCACTGTCACCTTTCCGCCATTGCTAGCCTCTCTAGTACCATGCAACTCTCGCCGATACCATAAACCCACCACATATCCTTCCTCAAAACAGCCACCATACCTACCTATTATGGCATTTCGATAGCCACTTCGAGATATATTGCCATACAACTTTCCATTGTTCCATTTATTATACGTTCCATCATTGTCATATTGCTTTGCATGATCATGTAGTTGACATCGTATTTGTGGAAAAGCCACCGTTCATCATTTTTCATACATATCGCTCTTGATTCATTGCACATCCCGGTACACCGCCGGAGGCATTCACATAGAGTCATATTTTTGTTCTAGTATCGAGTTGTAATCTTTGAATTGTAGGCAAATAGATGTGTGATGATCTTCATTATTAGAGCATTGTCCCATGTGAGGTAATAAAGAAAGAGAAAAGGCCGAAAAAAAGAAGGCCCAAAAAAAGGAAGAAAAAGAAAAATATGTGAGAAAAAGAGAGAAGGGGAAATGTTACTATCCTTTTTGCCACACTTGTGCTTCAAAGTAGCACCATGATATTCATGACAGAGAGTCTCCTATGATATCACTTTCATATACAAGTGGGAATTTTTCATTATAGAACTTGGCTTGTATATTCCAACGATGAGCTTCCTCAAAACGCCCTAGGTCTTCATGAGCAAGCAAGTTGGATTCACACCCACTTAGTTTTATTTTTGAGCTTTCACAAACTTATATCTATTAATGGGCATCTCCATAGCCTGCTGATACACCTAGTTGATGTGAGACTATCTCCTTCTTTTTGTCTTCTCCACAACCACCGTCTATTCCACCTATAGTGTTATGTCCATGGCTCACGCTCATGTATTGCATGAAAGTTGAAAAGGTTTGAGAACATCAAAAGTATGAAACAATTGCTTGGCTTGTAATCGGGGTTGTGCATGATTTGAATATTTTCTGTGATGAAGATGGAGCATAGCCAGACTATATGATTTTGTAGGGATAAGCTTTATTTGGCCATGTTATTTTGAGAAGACATAATTATTTTGTTAGTATGCTTGAAGTATTATTGTTTTTATGTCAATATTAAACTTTTGTTTTGAATCTTACAGATTTGAACATTCATGCCACAATAAAGAGAATTACATGGATAAATATGTTAGGTAGCATTCCACATCAAAAATTCTGTTTTTATGATTTACCTACTCGAGAATGAGTAGGAATTAAGCTTGGGGATGGTTGATACGTCTCCAACGTATCTATAATTTTTGATGGTTCCATGCTATTATATTATCTGTTTTGGATGTTTTACATGCATTAATATGCTATTTTATATGATTTTTGGGACTAACCTATTAACCTAGGGCCCAGTGCTAGTTCCTGTTTTTCCCCTTGTTTTAGAGTTTCGCGGGAAAGGAATGCCAAACGGAGTCCAAACGGAATAAAAATTTCGCGATGATTTTTCGTGGACCAGAAGACACCCAGGAGATTTGGAGTGCAAGTCATAAGAGCCACGAGGCGGCCACAAGGGTGGAGGGCGCGCCCTGCGCCCTTGTGGGCCACTCGGTGACCCCCTGACCTAGATCTTCCTCCTACATATTCTCAAATACCCCGAAAACTTCCATGGGAGCAACAAAACCACTTTTCCACCACCGCAACCTTATGTACCCGTGAGCTCCCATCTAGAGGACTTTTCCGGCATCCTGCCGGAGGGGGATTCGATCACGGAGGGCTTCTACATCAACACCATTGCCTCCCTAATGAAGAGTGAGCAGTTTTCCATAGACCTACGGGTCCATAGCTAGTAGCTAGATGGCTTCTTCTCTCTCTTTGATTCTCAATATCATTTTCTCCTCGATGTTTTTTTCGAGATATATTCGATGTAATACTCTTTTGCAGTGTGTTTGTCGAGATCCGATGAATTGTGGATTTATGATCAGCTTATCTATGAATATTATTTGAATCTCCTCTAAATTCTTATATGCATGATTTGATATCTTTGCAAGTCTCTTTGAACTATCGATTTGGTTTGGTCACCTAGGTTGGTTTTTCTTGCAATGGGAGAAGTGCTTAGCTTTGGCTTCAATCTTGCGGTGTTCTATCCTAGTGACAAAAGGGGAACTAACACGTATTGTATTGTTGCCATCGAGGATAAAAAGATGGGTTTTACATCATATTAGTTGAGTTAATTCCTCTACATCATGTAATCTTGCTTCAGGTGTTACTTCGTTATTTATGAACTTAATACTCTAGATGCATGCTGGATTGCGGTCGATATGTGGAGTAATAGTAGTAGATGCATAATCGTTTCGGTCTACTTGACACGGGCGTGATGCCTATGTTCATGATCATTGCCTTAGATATCATCATAACTTTTCGCTTTTCGATAAATTGCTCGGTAGTAATTTGTTCACCCACCATAAAAATTTCTATCTCGAGAGAAGCCTCTAGTGAAACCTATGGCCCCCGGGTCTATTTTCCATCTTATAAGTTTCCGATCTACAATTCTAGTTTCCTATTTACTTTATTTGCAATATTTTACATTCCGTTACATAAACCAAAAATACCAAAAACATTACTTTACCATTTATCCATCTCTATCAGATCTCACTTTGCAATTAACCGTGAAGGGATTGACAACCTCGTTATCGCGTTGGATGCAAGTAGGTGTTTGTTTGTGCATATATTCGGTGGATTGTGTGTTATCTCCTACTGCATTGATACCTTGGTTCTCAGAACTGATGGAAATACTTACTCTACTTTGCTGCACCACCCTTTCCTCTTCAAGGGAAAAACCAACGCAAGCTCAAGAGGTACAATCTCCAATAAAATTTTCTACTTATACTGTTCCTTATGTGATGTCATTACTTACCATACATAAGATCAGCATGTGATCTTTTTCATTTATTTCCTTTCTTTTTATCGAGCATGAGAGTAAAGAAAACAAAACTCAAACTAAACGTTATTATATATCTCACACACGGTTACAAGGAAAGATCACTAAGCAAACACTCGAGAAGAAAGGATCGAACTAAACTTTTATTCAACTAAAGAAAAAGATAACTGAGGATCGAACTAAGATAAGTAAAGGCAAAATATACTGGAGGTGATACGATACCGGGACACTTCCCCCAAGCTTGGCACAAGCCAAGGGGAGTGCACATACCCGATACTCAAGTTTCCTTTGGTGGTGAAGAAGGAGGTGGTGGTGATGAAGTGGTGGGTTTATCCTTCTTTCTTAGCTTATGCTTGAGGATGGAATTTTCCTCCTTTAATTCACCGATCTCTTGCTCGAGCTCTAATATCTTTTTGCATAATTCTTGCTAGTTTTCCTACAAGAGACGAAAGGGGATAAACTATATCTTAGGTTTCTTTGCTTTATTGGGGAGACTTGACATCTTGAATTCCACGTGCATGTCCCCAGGTTGAGGCAATGGAACTTCAACTTCATCTAAGATTGTCTCCTCCCCTCTTTAGGATCATAGTGTTCTTCTTCCTCCGAAGTCGAGCTATAGTGCTCCACATCCCCATAAATCTTCGGGCTTGCGGTATAATCAGCAACATAGCTCTCACCCTATGAATCTTGGGATGACATATTTTCAGATTTGTTAGGAAAATAGTGAGAAAAGAAGAACAGAGATTTCTCCGCGATACGATGGTCAATAGGTTCAGGGGGGTATATAAAGTTTTTTTATCTTAGGAAACAAGAAAATGGAAGAAAAACGAAGTCCGAAAGGTACCTGAGGTGGGAACAACCCACCTGGGCGCGCCTGGCTTGCCAGGCGTGCCCTGGTGTTTTGTGCCCACCAGGATTACCTTGCTCGCTATTTCTTATTTTCCTAATTTTTAACATATTCCAAAGCTGACATAAAATATTTTTGTGGATTTTCGAAGTCCGTTTACTTACCGTATCACGTACCTCCTCTTTTTAACGATTTTGGAGTATCCTTGAAGGTTTCCTTTATGTGTTATTCCTTTGTCATAGTTTGGATAATATTGCGTTCAACATTAATGGGTGTAGCTGAGATATAATGTTTTATTCTTTGCCCATTGACAACCTCCGGATTGGTACCTTCAGCATTATTATTTTTGATGGCTCCAGACCGATAAACCTCCTCGATGACATAAGTTCCTTCCCATTTGGAGAGGAGTATTCCTGCAAAGAATCTGAAACGAAATTTGTAGAAAGGAACATATTCTCCAGCTTTGAACTCATGCTTTTGGATTCTTTTGTCATGCCATATTTTAACTTTTTCTTTAAATTACTTGGCATTTTCATAAGCTTGGGTTCTCGATTCATCTAGTAGCTAATATCAAATAACCTCTTTTCACCGGCAAGTTTGGAATCATAGTTGAGTTCTTTAATTGCCCAATATGGTTTATGTTCTCACTCAAGAGGCAAATGACAAGCTTTTCCATAAACCATTTTATAAGGAGACATACCCATAGGATTTTTATATGCCGTTGTATAAGCCCAAAGTGCATCGTCTAATTTCTTAGACCAATTCTTTCGGGACCTATTGACAGTCTTTTGTAAAATTAATTTTATTTCTTTATTGCTAAGTTCAACTTGACCACCAGACTGAGGATGATAGGGGAATGCAAGCATTTTACAGAAAGCACCATGAATAAAATGTGAACCACCATCAGTCATAAATATCTAGCGACTCCAAACCTTGGGGAAATAACTTCCTTAAGCATTTTAATAGAGGTGTTGTGATCAACACTACTAGTTGGAATAGCTTCTACCCACTTAGTAACATAATCAATAACAACCAAAATATGAGTATACCCATTAGAGGAAGGAAAAGGTCCCATGTAATCAAAACCCCAAACATCAAATGGTTCAACAACAAGTGAATAATTCATAGGCATTTCTTGATGCTTACCAGTATTACCAATTCTTTGACATTCATCACAAGATAAAACAAACTTACGGGCATCCTTGAAGACAATAGGCCAATAAAAACCAGATTGCAATACCTTGTGAGCAGTTTTGTCTCCCGCATGATGCCCTCCATAAGCTTTGGTGTGACATTTCTGTAGGATTTGTCCCTGTTCATGCTCAGGGACACAATTTCTAATAATACCATCTACTCCTTCTTTAGAAAGATGTGGGTCATCCCAAAAGTAATGTCTTAAATCATAGAAGATTTTTTTCTTTTGTTGGTATGTGATGCTAGGTAGTATTTATTTAGTAACAATGTAATTAGCATATTCAGCATACCAAGGAGTGTTACGGGAAACATTTATTGCAGCTAATTGTTTATCAGGAAAACTATCATTCATGGGTTGTGGGTCATCAAAAATATTTTCTAACATAGACAAGTTATCAGCTACGGGGTTCTCAGCTCCTTTCTATCAGTGATATGTAAGACAAATTCTTGTAGAAAGGGAACCCACCTAATGAGTCTAGGTTTAGCACCTTTATTTTCCATAAGATATTTTATGGCAGCATGATTAGTGTGAACAGTCACTTTAGAATCAACAATGAAAGATATGAATTTATCACAAGCAAACACCACTGCTAAAAATTCTTTTTCGGCAGTAGCATAATTGTGTTTGGCACTTTCTAGAGTTTTACTAGCATAATGAATAACATTTAATTTCTTATCAACTCTTTGTCCTAGAATAACACCCATAGCATAATCACTAGCATCACACATAATTTCAAAAGGCCAGTTCCAATCAGGTGGTTGAACAATAGGTGCAGAAATTAAGGCTTTCTTAAGTGTTTCAAAGGCTTCTACACAATCATCATCAAAAAGAAATGGAGCATCCTTTTGTAAAAGATTTGTGAGAGGCCTAGAAATTTTAGAGAAGTCTTTAGTAAACCTCCTATAGAAACCAACATGACCGAGAAAACTATGAATAGCTTTGATATCTTTAGGACATGGCATTTTCTCAATTGCTTCAACTCTATCTTTATCCACTTCAATACCTCGTTCAGAAATTTTATGTCCCAAGACAATACCTTCATTAACCATAAGTGGCACTTCTCCCAATTCAAGACAAGATTAGTTTGCTCACATGTCTGCAAAACTCGATCAAGGTTTCTTAAGAAATCATCAAAAGAAGTTTCATAAATGGAAAAATCATCCATGAAAACCTCAACAATCTTTTCACAAAAGTCAGAGAATATAGCAGTCATACATATTTGAAAGGTAGCAGGTGCATTACATAAACCAAAAGGCATACGTCTATAAGCATAAGTTCCAAAAGGACAAGTAAAGTTGGTTTTCTCTTGATCAGGTTGTGAAATAGGTATTTGGGAAAAACTAGAATATCCATCGAGAAAACAAAAGTGTGTGTGCTTAGATAGTCTTTCTAACATTTGATCAATAAAAGGTAGAGCGTAATGATCTTTACTAGTAGCTTTTTTAATTTT
Source organism: Triticum urartu (assembly GCF_056163025.1). Taxonomy (NCBI): domain Eukaryota; kingdom Viridiplantae; phylum Streptophyta; class Magnoliopsida; order Poales; family Poaceae; genus Triticum; species Triticum urartu. The sequence goes on from NC_141875.1 coordinate 265,161,960, forward strand.
CTAAAATCAATTACCATTCTATAACCAGTGAAAATTCTTTGTCGAATAATTTCATGTTTATCATTAGGAAAAAATAAGTTCATTTTTATCATTAGGAAAAACAGTAATACCTCCCTTCTTATGGACACAATGAACAAGAGTTACCCATCTACTATCAGCTATAGGATAGATTATACCTGCTTCTAGAAGCTTCAGTATTTCAGTTCTTACCACCTCTTTCATTTTGGGATTTAAACGTCTTTGGTGATCAACAACGGGTTTAGCATCAGGTCCCATATTAATTTTGTGCTGACAGAAAGTGGGACTAATGCCCTTAAGATCATCAAGAGTACATCAAATAGCAGCTCGGTGCTTCTTCGGAACCTTCAATAATCCTTCTTCTTCATTTTCTGAATGGTTAGCACTAATAATAACAGGATATACTAGTACAACAATGTCTTAAACAAATGGTTTAAAACCCCTTTCTGTGATGGCATTTGGAACTGTCGCCAAGTGAGTGTGTGCGATAGGGTGTCCTTCCCACACGACCCAAAAATCGTCGGGGATAGGCCCACCTAGGACCCAGGCTGGGGCCGTGTGCGATCGGGCGAGGCATCGAAACCCAATCATTTCCGTAGGTATGTACATCCCACATGGTGAATCCCAGAAATCATTTCCGTAGGTATGTACATCCCACATGGTGAATCCCAAAAATCATTTCCGTAGGTATGTACATCCCACACAGTTCTTTGTGTGGAAACGTTTGTGCAAGGTGGCCTAAGCAAACAGCTCACTGCCGGAAGCTGTGTGTGATTGTTAGTCGATCGAACACGCTTACTTTCTAGAAACTGTGCGTGTTGTTTGAGTTCGTCACCGACGGTGCTGTCTGAGTAACCGTTTGCAATAGAAAACCCCAATAAGCAGGGTAATTAGCCTATTATTGATAATCCATGTACTAATCAAACTAATATTTCTTATAAAACATGCCAGATATTTCATATCCACATAAAAGCAACCAGAATTTCATAATCGTAATACATCAGATAGCTTCGGCACTCAGTTACGCTATTACACATAGCACCAAGTTTCACATGCAGCATCGAAAACCTTTGGAAAGTAGCATCATACACGGTAAATAGACAGATGAATCTCATTTGGGAAAACTACAGAAGCGGAAGGCAAATATTGAGCCTTCAGTGATGTTGAATGTCCTCGCAACTTTAGGCAAGTGGCTATGGATAATTACCCGCCCAACCTTCATCCTCTTAAGCAAGACTTCGATATTGTACCGTGGGTGTTGAATGAATACCTTCCTCGCCTCTTGACCATGCAGGTGGTTTGAGAGGTAATCATTGGTGAACTGCTTTGAAAATTACTGAAAGCAAAGCTATGCATACATCGCTCTTGTAAATTTTGAAATGGCGCAAGGGGTAAAAACAAGGTAAAAGAGTTGGTACCATCCTATAGTTGACTGATGTCTTCTTCATTGTGCAAACAAAGATCTTGCTATTATTCGTCGCAAGTTTCTTCATCCTAACAATCTTTCTGAGTTTCTTGACTTGAGTGATATTCATGGACATCACATTTCCCCATACGCAAAATGGGTCGAACAATGGGTCTAAGCCTCTGACAGCAGGACCTACATGTGCAAGACCAAATTGTAAGAAACCTAAATATTAGAATGATTCCTGCAACTACACAATAATGTGCTATTAGCCAAAGGACCTTGCTTGAACAAACCTCGATGTAAAACCGTAGTGTCTCCCATTGTTTCCATGCAACACACATAAGGATGATCTTGATCAGGTTAACTGAGAGTTTCCATACTATCAGTAGAATATGGATTGAGTACAGCCAAATTACAGAACTGAACCTAATAGTTAAATGGACAGCAGACCGAATGAACGAAAATAGTTAACTGAAATGACAACAGACCAGATGATATTGCAGAGTTGAAACATGTATGAGAAGATAAGAAAGTTAACAAAACAAAGAATGCTTGAGAATAGTACTACGAAATGTAGCAATTGTTGTACCAAAGTGTTAACTGAACATTACATTTTTGATGACCAAACTGTTAACTAAGCATCAGATTGCATATTAACATTACAGAGGACAAATCACTAGAAGGCACTGGCGGTGGCCTTGAGAAAACATCATGAATTGTATTTTAAAGTAGACAACCATGCGGCGGTGTCGACAGTGGCCTTGAAGATGAGGTGCTCCTCTAAGATCTAGCGGTAGACATGCATGTCAGCCATAGCGACCTCGTTCACATCTGCAGGCCGCATGCTACTCAGCTCCATGTTATACTACATGTAAAATGGCTGTGGGCGGCGCTTAGTTGGAGGAGGGGGCGGTGATTTCGGTGGAAGGTGTCGCTCCGTCAGTCAGGGCATGTGGGATGGGAAAGGAGGATGGTGTGTGGATAACCTGACCATATTGACGAGTCTGCGCAGCAAGAAGAAGGGTTGGCAACGAAGAGGCCGCGTAGCAAGAAGAAGGGTCACCGGCGAGGAGGCAGCGCTGGAAGAAGAAGGGTTGCCAGCGAGGAGGCGACGCTGCAAGAAGAAGGGTAGCCGGCGAGGAGGCGGCGCTGCAAGAAGAAGGGTCGCCGGCGAGGAGGACGAGCTGCCAGTAAGCAGCAATGAAGGTTTGAACTTGGAAAGCAAGGAGGAATAGTGGAAATGTGGCTTTTGGTAGGAGGGAGGGGGCGGGGAGATAGATATATCCACGGTGGCAAAAAACTTTTGCTCGGTGCCGCGAGAAACTAGCGTGCAAGTGTGGTTCAAGTGGGGGCGGTGGTCTTTAGATGACGAAGCTTCCTGCATAAGCCAGACAAGATGGTGCGCCAAGATATTTTATATCACATCCCACACGATTCTTTCTGTTAAAGTGTTTGTGGTATAACTGATTTTTTTATGTTTTGAAAGACAAAATGGTGTTACAGAGGGAAAGGATGGTGTTTGAATTGCTAGAACATTTACGTACAGTGAACATGCAACTAGTACATGAGTGTCGTGTTTAAATTTGGAATTATTCCGGGTTTGTTTGGCATTTTCATGCATTAATTGAGTTTCCGGGCATTTAATGTGCATAATTCAAATTTGAACTACAAGCACAGGCTCCAGTGAACCAAAGTTGTTTGGAAAATCACATGTGTGTCCTTGGGTGAATTTCTATGTCCCATGCAAGTGATGGGAGTGAAATTCAAACATCTGGGTGTCGTGGCTCAGCCGGAAATATTGAGAAACTTGGTTTTTTAATTCGTGTAATTCAAAAACACGCCTGAAAATCATGAAACTTGGCACGATGTCATGACATGGCACCAAAGTTTGCTGAAAAATCACATGTGTGTCTTTGGGTGAATTTATAGGTCCCATGCAAGAAATGGGAATAAAATCCGAACATCTGGGTGTCGTGGCTCGGCCAGAATGATTGAGAAACTTGGTTTTTTAATTCCTGTAAATCCAAAACACGACTGAAAATCATGAAACTTGGCATGGTGTCATGACATGGCACCAACATGCTGTAGTAATTTTTTGGCCGAATTGGGACAAGATTTGGTGTAAGCTTCTTGCAAACCGGGGCTTCCCTCAAGAAAGCTCCTGGTTCCGAGAGGGAACGTGTCACCTCTGTGTGCGAAACGATATACGTACACTGCCTTCTCCCACCTTAATTTTTTTACACATGCAGTTTAGACAAAATAGAAGTATCATGCTAAATTTTGGAATTATACCGTGTTCGTTTGGACTTTTTTATACATTAATTTAGTTTCTGGTCATTTAACGTGCATAATTTAAATTTGAACTACAAGCACATGCTGCAGTGCACGAAAGTTGTTTGAAAAATCACATGTGTATCCTTGGGTGAATTTCTAGGTCCCATGCAAGAGATGGGAGTGAAATTCAAACATCTGGGCGTCGTGGCTCGGCCAGAAATATTGAGAAACTTGTTTTTTTAATTCGTGTAATTCCAAAACACGCCTGAAAATCATGAAACTTGGCATGGTGTCATGACATGGCACCAACATGTTGCGGTAATTTTTTTGGCCGAATTGGGACAAGCTTTGGTGTAGGCTTCTTGCAAACCGGAGCTTCCCTCAAGAAGGATCGTGGTTCCGAGAGGGAACGTGTCACCTCCGTGTGCCAAACGACATACGTACACTACCTTCTCCCGCCTTAATTTATTTACATAGCCAGATTAGACAAATAGAAGTACCGTGCTAAATTTTCGAATTATTCTAGGCTTGTTTAGACTTTTTTATACATTAAGTGAGTTTTTGGGCATTTAATGTGCATAATTCAAATTTGAACTGCAAGCACAGGCTCCAGTGCACGAAAGTTGTTTGAAAAATCACATGTATGTCCTTGTGTGAATTTCTAGGTCCCATGCAAGATATGGGAGTGAAATTCAAACATCTAGGCGTCGTGGCTCGGCCAAAAAGATTGAGAAACTTGTTTTTTTAATTCCTGTAATTCCAAAACACGCCTGAAAATCATGAAATTTGGCATGGTCTCATGACATGGCACCAACATGTTGCGATAATTTTTTTGGCCAAATTGGGAAAATCTTTGGTGTAGGCTGATACGTCTCCAATTTATCTATAATTTTTGATTTCCCCATGCTATTATATTATCTATTTTGGATGTTATTGGGCTTAATTTTACACTTTTGTCATATTTTTGGGACTAACCTATTAACCGGAGGCCCAGCCTATTTCAGTATTTCGTCAAAAAGGAATATCAAACGGAGTCCAAACAGAATTAAACTTTCAAGAATGTGATTTTCTCAACGAACGTGATCCAGGAGACTTGGAGTGGGCGTCAAGGAACAAACGAGTCGGCCACGAGGCAGGGGGGCGTGCCCACCCCCTAGGTGCGCCCTCCACCATCGTGGCCCCCACGTTGCTCCATCGACGTACTTCTTCCTCCTATATATATCCATGTACCCCCCAAACATCCAGGAGCACCACGAAAACCTAATTCCACCGTCGCAACCTTCTGTACCCAAGAGATCCCATTCTATGGCATTTTCCGGAGCTCCGCCGGAGGGGGCATTGATCACGGAGGGCCTCTACATCAACTCCATGGCCTCTCTGGTGATGTGTGAGTAGTTTACTTCAAACCTACGGGTCCATAGCTAGTAGCTAGATGGCTTCTTCCCTCTCTTTGGATCTCAATACAAAGTTCTCCTCGATTCTGTTGGAGATCTATTCGATGTAATCTTCTTTTGCAGTGTGTTTGTCGAGATTCGATGAATTGTGGGTTTATGATCCAGATTACCTATGAACAATATTTGACTCTTCTCTAAATTCTTTTATGTCTGATTGGTTTATCTTTGCAAGTCTCTTCGAATTATCGGTTTGGTTTGGCCTACTAGATTGATCTTTCTTGCAATGGGAGAAGTGCTTAGCTTTGGGTTCAATCTTGCGGTGCTCGATCCCAGTGACAGAAAGGGAAACGACACGTATTGTATTGTTGCCATCGAGGATAAAAAGATTGGGTTTATATCATATTGCATGAGTTTATACCTCTACATCATGTCATCTTGCTTAAGGTGTTACTCTGTTCTTATGAACTTAATACTCTAGATGCATGCTGGATAGAGGTCGATGTGTGGAGTAATAGTAGTAGATGCATAATCGTTTCGGTCTACTTGTCGCGGACGTGATGCCTATATACATGATCATGCCTAGATATTCTCATAATTATTCGCTTTTCTATCAACTGCTCGATAGTAATTTGTTCACCCACCGTAATACTAATGCTATCTTGAGAGAAGCCACTAGTGAAACCTAAGGCCCCAAGGTCTATTCCATCATACAAGTTTCAATCTATTTTATTTTGATTTATTTACTTTCAATCTATATCGTAAAAATACCAAAAGTATTTATCTTATTATTATCATCTCTATCAGATCTCACTCTTGCATGTGGTCGTGAAGGGATTGACAACCCCTTTATCGCGTTGGTTGCGAGGTTCTTATTTGTTTGTGTAGGTACGAGGTGACTCGTGCATGGTCACCTACTGGATTGATACCTTGGTTCTCAAAAACTAAGGGAAATACTTACGCTGCTTTACTGCTCCACCCTTTCCTCTTCAAGGGAAAACCAACGCAGTGCTCAAGAGGTAGCAAGATGGATTTCTGGCGCCGTTGCCGGGGAGTCTACGCACAAGTCAAGACATACCAAGTACCCATCACAAACTATTATCCCTCCCATTACATTATCTGCCATTTGCCTCTCATTTTCCTCTGCTGACTTCACCCTTGCCGTTTTATTCGCCCTCTTTTCCCTTCGCCTCTTTCCCATTTGCTTTGATGTCTTACTTGGCTCGTTGGCTCATCTGCTTGGAATAGTTGTTTATCTATTGCTAAATAGAGAACCTAAGATCTATGGATCCTCATCCGCTTGCTAATATTTTTAAGAGATCAAATTACGATGAGCCAATTGCTAGTGAGTTTTGTCCACTAGATTATCTTTATGAAGTTTTGCTTGAAATTCATGAATCTGAACATTGTGATGAAGTACTTTCTGGAGTGATTCACGATGGATCTTTGAATGCAAAGCATGATTGCAATGATGATAGTGTAAATTCTATTAATGTCAATTGTGCTTATAATATGCAAAACCCTAATCTTGGGGATGCTAGTTTTGCTATGTCTACTACTTGTTGCAATGATCATGACTGGGATGATTCTTCTTATGATCTTGAAAATTTATTTAAGCCCCTTGATGAATATGAGATTGATAATAGTGTTTGCAATATTATTGAAAGTGGGTTTGGAAGAGTGTAAACTTTGCATGCATGTGGATCATGTTGAAAATATTTTATGTGATAGCTATTTTGTTGAATTTGCTTATGATCCTACATGTAATTATTATTAGAGAGTAAAATATGGTGGTAGAAATTTTCATGTTACTAAACTACCTCTCGTTATGTTGAGATTGCTATTGTTTCTTTCCGCTTCCTTGCATATGCTAGTTTTTGCTTACCTTGAAAATTTGTTTGCCTATAAGATGGCTATGCATACGAAGTATGTTAGACTTAGATGTGTTTGTCACGTGTTTTATGATGCTCTCTTTGTGCTTCAATTCTTGTCTTTCATGTGAGCATCGTTGAAATCTTTTGCCTAGCTATAAGGATTTAAAGAAAAGCGCTCGTTGGGAGACAACCCAATATTTTTCCTTGGTGTTATTCAATAAATAATTTATCTATCCTTTGTATTAGATGTGTTTTTTGTGTTTAATTAGTGTTTGTGCCAAGTAGAACCGTTTGGGAAGACTTGGGGAAAGTCTTTTTGATGTTGCTGTAAAATACAGAAACTTTAGCGCTCACGAGAATTGCTGCCATTTTTATTGAATAGTGCTACTTAGTTAATTATTTTTTCATATGATTAATTGATAAATTCCTCACGTCCAGCAATTTATTTTAGAATTTTTGGGGTTCCAGAAGTTTGCGTTAGTTACAGATTACTACAGATTGTTCTGTTTTTGACAGATTCTGTTTTTCTTGTGTTGTTTGCTTATTTTTATGAATCTATGTCTAGTAAAAGAATATATAAACCATAGAGAAGTTGGAATACATTAGGTTTAACACCAATATAAATAAAGAATGAGTTCATTACAGTACCTTGAAGTGGTGGTTTGTTTTCTTTCGCTAACGGAGCTCACGAGATTTTCTATTTAAGTTTTGTGTTGTGAAGTTTTCAAGTTTTGGGTAAGGATTCGATGGATTATGGAACAAGGAGTGGCAAGAGCCTAATATTGGGGATGCCCATGGCACCCCATGGTAAAATACAAGGACACCAATAGGCCTAAGCTTGGGGATGCCCCGGAAGGCATCCCCTCTTTTGTCTTCGTTCATCGGTAACTTTACTTGGAGCTACATTTTTATTCGCCACATGATATGTGTTTTGCCTGGAGCATCTTGTATGATTTGAGTCTTTGCTTTTTAGTTTACCACAATAATCCTTACTATACACACATTTTGAGAGAGACATACATGGATTTGAATTTATTAGAATACTCTATGTGCCTCACTTATATCTTTTGAGCTATATGGTTTTCGCTCTAGTACTTCTCTTATATCTTTTAGAGCGCGGCGGTGGTTCTATTTTATAGAAACAATTGATATCTCATGACTCACTTATATTATTTTGAGAGTCCTTTAGAACAACATGGCAATTATAAAAACTTTCATGTAAGTGCATTGAATACTAAAAGAAGTTTAATAGTTGATGATTGTTTTGAGATATGGAGATGGTGATATTAGAGTCATGCTAGTTGAGTAGTTGTGAATTTGAGAAATACTTGTGTTGAAGTTTGTGATTCCCGTAGCATGCACGTACGGTGAACCGTTATGTGATGAAGTCGGAGCATGATTTATTTATTGATTATCTTCCTTATGAGTGGCGGTCGAGGACGAGCGATGGTCTTTTCCTACCAATCTATCCCCCTAGGAGCATGCGCGTAGTACTTTGTTTCGATAACTATTAGATTTTTGCAATAAGTATGTGAGTTCTTTATGACTAATGTTGAGTCCATGGATTATACGCACCATCACCCTTCCACATTTGCTAGCCTCTCTAGTACCGCGCAACTTTCGCCGGTACCATAAACCTACCATATACCTTCCTCAAAACATCCACCATACCTACCTATCATGGCATTTCCATAGCCATTCCGAGATATATTGCCACGCAACTTTCCACCTTTCCATTTATTAAGACACGTTTCATCATTGTCATATTGCTTTGCATGATCATGTAGTTGACATTGTATTTCTGGCAAAGCCACCATTCATAATTCTTTCATACATGTCACTCTTGATTCATTGCATGTCCCGGTACACCATTGGAGGCATTCACATAGAGTCATATTTTGTTCTAAGTATTGAGTTGTGTCGGCGTTCTGGGAACGGGGGTCCCCAGACTTGCCTGCCTGCGTCCCGCGGCATGGCCAAGCTAGCTGGCCGTATGGTCCACCATCATCAACAAGGCATCCAAGACCCTCGCGAGGGGCCAAGCCTCGCGAGGTCGACGACACAAGACCTCCTCCGGACCGGCCTAGTCAGGCAGGCTCACAAGGAGCAGAGATATCAAGGCGAGGCGAACCTCACGAGGATCTCATGACGTAAGCCATGATGATCGATACCAGGTGGGCGCCAGGCGGGCGCTAGCATGCACAACGTCCTTGTTTCCTATTTGGTGCTAAGGAAACCAGCACAGGCGAGGAGTACTGAGGCATCATGCAAAGGTTGCCATTTTGGTGCAACAAGACCAAGACCAGAAGGACGGCAAGACGGAGGTCATCATGGAGCCCTAGACGGCATCACCAACAGAGCCTTTGGCAGGTGAAGACCACTTTTGTCAGGATAGCTTGTACTAGCTGTCCCCCTTCAAATTTGCCCGCCATTGCTGGCTCCCTTCCCGCTCAAGATTTGGGAAGAGGACCAGGGCCTCTATAAGTAGGACTAGCCACCACCATTGGAAAAAAGAGAAGGAGGAGGGAGGAGAGAGATCTGAGATCACTCTCACCTACACAAGTTAGCCAAGCACAAGAACACCTCAACCTCAGGATGTTGTTATTACCATTGTATTGTTCATCATCATCCCAAGAGGCAATCCACCACCACCACACTGGAGTAGGGTATTACACCACAACGGTGCCCCGAACCAGTATAAATCTTGTGTCTTTCTGTGTCGTGAGTTCGTCAAGTTCACCTGCGAGATCTTAGCGAGTTAGGGCGTAGATCAGTGGGAGGAAAAGACTTCCCCTGCACCCCAGTGTTCGAACCTTAAGGTTTTGCCGGAACCCCACATCCGACAATTGGCGCGCCAGGTAGGGGCGCACCGTAGCTCTCCTTCCATCAGTTCGTCGCTCCATCGTCTCCATGGCGGATGCTTGCCGTGCTCGAGCTGAACGTTGGGCTGCCCTCACCGCCCGCGTCGCTCAGACGGTGCCCATCGGCGGGCCACCACGTCGATCTCCATCTCCCGCCGCCAACGCTGCCACCGGCCCGGTGGGGAACGAGCAGCAAGCGTCTTCACTACATCCTTCGGTGCGGCAGGACGGCCGCACCGCCACTCCATCGCTGGCCCTAGCTGACTCTTCGTCTCATGCACACCGTGCTCCCATGGAGGCACGGGCCGCACTCATCGCCACAAACAAGCTCCTGCACTACCGCCCAGTCGACGACCTCTACGAGGAGTGGCTTAGCCACGTCACCGAGCTCGTCCGCTCCACAGAGAGTTCCTGCAGCTCTACGAGCTGAGCATCGAAGCAGCCAACAATGACGAGAAACTCATGGCGATCTGGTTTCCCATGGCTCTCAAGGATGGGGCCCGCACCTGGCTCCTGAACCTGCAGCACGGCTCGATCTCCTCCTGGGATGAGATGCGCGACTGCTTCGTCGCCAACTTCCAGGGCACTCGCGGCAGCCTGCCGGCCGCGACCGACCTGTGCTGCATCAAGCAACAACCAGGGGAGACCCTCCAGTAGTACATCCAGCGCTTCAACAGCACCCGCCTCAAGATTCCCAAGGTCACGGATGAGGCCATCATCTCCGAATTCTCCGACGGCGTCCGTGACGTCAAGATGAAGGAAGAGCTCGCTATCCACGAGGAGCTCTGCACGTCTCAGGAGCTGTTCAACCTGGCGACCAAGTGTGCAAGAGCTGAGGAGGGGCGCCTTTCCCTCCTTGAGCTGCCAGCCGTAGGCACAGAGGAGAAGAAAGCCAAGGCCAAGGATGTGAAGTGCAAGGAAGCGGTAGTGCTAGCTGCGGAGCCCAACACCAAACAGGGCAGAGATTAGCCCGAGTCATCCAAGAACAGCCGACCGTTCTGCGCCTTCCAAAACCTGAACACCCACAACACCAGCGATTGCTAAGAGCTCCGAGCCCTACGCGAGGGACACTATAGTCGATGCCCTGAGCGCAGCGATCGGGGCTACGGCCGTGGAGGAGGATGAGGAGGCGGACACTGGGACGACCGTGGCCCGCGCCAGGAATGGCGCGACAGGCCTCATGAGGACTGCTAGCAGGACCATCCTCGCGAGGGTCCCTAGAGGGACCAGCCTCGTGAGGATCGCCCCCAAGGCAACGCCGATCTTCCTCCACTGCCGCCAAGAAGGAACGACGACCATCATCAGGACGAGGGGGCTGGGGGCTTCCAGGAGCCGCGTGCAATCGCTTGCATCTTGGGCGGCTCCCAGGCCCCAGCCTCTCAGCGCATCTTCAAATGGTTCACTCGCGAGGTGAACGCGGCGCTCCCCAAGCTTGAGGGCGCGCGCCCGCTCAAGTGGTCCCAGTGCGCCATCATTTTCGACTCGGCAGATCAGCTCAAGTGCGCGGCCACCGCCGGCGTCCTCCCGATGTTGTGTTCCCCAGTCATCAGCAATGTGCAGGAGTGACCGACGGCTCCACCACACCGATAGGGCAGGTCCGCCTGCCTGTCACCTTCGTCACACGCGACAACTACCGCACCAAGCTCATCGACTTCGACGTCACGCACATCCACCTGCTGTACAATGCCATCCTCAGGTATCCGGCCCTGGCAAATTTCATGGAGGTCACCCACCATGGCTACAACGTCCTCAAGATGCCTGGAAGTGGTGGGGTCATCACGGTCCCGCGTGAAGAAAGGGATGCGGTGTGCTCCCTCGAGCGCGCCTTCCAAGCTGCAGCAATCAACGACCCCAACAGCAGAAGTGAGGGCCCTCCGGAGGCCATCCCCAAGAAGAAGCAGTTGCGCCGTGTAGGACCTCGGGAGGATGGCGTCGCGGCAGGAGCCTTGTCAGGATTAGCGTCCGTCCCAGGGGCGCCTCCCTCCATCGCATAGGAAGGCGCGCCCAGCGCCCTCCTCGGGCAGGGTTCGGGGGCTCAGGCCTTTCCAACCTCATGAGGGAGGCTCTTGGGCGCCACTTGGTGGCGTGCCACACGGCAGGTCTTCCCAGGAGGACGCAGGGCAAGGGGTGTCCATCGCTCAGGAGTTCATCGCCAAGACCACATAGGAACTGCAAGACCCAAGAGCCAAGCGCGGTGACAGCTGCTCAGAGGGCGCGGCTCGCCACCTAGGCGAGGGTGTTGAGCTGTGTGTCTGCATCGACGTCCCAGGGCTCAATAGGGCCGCGTCTCAGGAGCACGTCGAGCCCTCGCGTGTGGGCTGTTGTGGGGGCCCGCCACACAGCTACGTTCGCATGCCCCTCGGCTTGCCGAGCGTGGTGTCGGCCTATCAGCGCGCCGTGCGGTGTGACCTGCTGCCCAAGAGGCCAGGCACCGCGTCGTCCTGGAGGGAATGGAGACGGTCGTCGGGAAGCCTCCTGAGCCCCCAGAGCCTCCCGAGGCTCAGGGCTCCGGTGGCTCATGAGGAGTCCTTTCTTCAACGCACGCCTTCAGCTGGACCAACTCTGCTTCGTCGACAGAACAAGGTAACATCTTCCAAGATCGTTAAGCTGGGAGCGCCCCTTGGGCTGCATTATTCCCAGGCCGTGTGGGTCCGTCCCTAAGGCATTTATCCCATTTGCTTATGTCTTTAGCTTACCTTGCTGGGGGCGCCCCTCGGGCTGCATCATCCCCAAGCCGCTCGGGACGGACCTAGTGGCATGTATCTTCCTGTATTTACCCAAGTTGATTTGCCTTACCTGCTCAACCTGCCTACGGTTATCGCCTGCTCAATTGCCACCCGCCGCGGATACATTCACCCCATGCAATTCGCTTGCGCGTTAAAAGGGGGGCTCCCGAGCATCGTGACTCAGGAGCTCTTACTGGCTCCCCAGCCCTCACCCCCTGGCCTTGACCACGGCATCGCGACCTGGCATACCAGCAGCGGATGAGCTCGCTCGAGGGCCGGGACCTTAGGATGTAGAGTGCTTGCACCTAACCGTCTTGTAGGAACACGCAGCCACCATGACTCAAGACCAGGCGCAACCCGCCTTGAGGTAGGGCCTCATGAGTCCCGCGCTGGCTCACGAGTGCCCAGATACACCTCGCAGCCCTGCCGTGCAAGCCACGTGCCAGGGCGGGGCTATACACGCCCAGGGGCTCCTCCCGAAGAGGGGCCCTCATCCCACGCACAAGTGGAAGCACCATGCTCCACGCTGGCCATCGACACTGCCGAGGAGCGGCTATGCCTGTGCACAAGTGGAAGCACTATGCTCCGCGCTGGTGATAAACAACTGAGGGTGGCCCCATGGTCGTACCAACCTCAGGGAGCCCAGAGCTTAGGGTCCGGCCTCACTGCAACGCCTCCCTTCGGGAGAGCCGCACGAGGGGGCTAGGAACGGGGGTTGCGCTCGGGCCACACCCAAGCGCATGCAACCCAACTAGGTCTCCCGGACCTGGGCATCGCGCGCCCCTCCCTAGGCCTTGGTGAGGGCAGGTATGGAAATTGTTTGCGCGTCATGGGGGACTCCTGAGCATCGCGACTCAGGAGCCTAACTGGTCACGTAGCCCCTCACTCCTTGGTCCGTCCCAGTCTCCGGTCGGCCCAATGGCGGTTGAGGTATGCGCGGGGGCGGGCCCTGCCGACGTAGAACATCAGTGTATCATCGCGAACTCTCCCTATAAGCTGTTTGCGCGTCAAGGTGGACTCCTGAGCATCGCGACTCAGGAGCCTAACTGGTCATGTAGCCCCTCACTCCTTGGTCCGTCCTAGTTTCTGGTCGGCCCAATGGCGGTTGAGGTGTGCGCGGGGCCGGGCTCTGCCGACGCAGAACACAAAGCAAATAGGAAGGAAATCGCAAAATCTCAAAGCAAATATTACAAACATATTGTCCTCGCACGTTGTCCTCACGATACCAAATGAAAATTCTAAACGCCTCCCCGAGGCCTCATGCATGTTGCAGGGACGAAACAGGAGAGTAGCCGCAGGTCACCCCTGGACACCGCCATCACCTGCGGAAGGCGTCACTTCATGAGCAATGTTGTCTTCGCCTTCACCACCAGCTGCAGGATCGACGACATCGCTAGACAGAGGAGCGTAGACAAAGCCGCGGAACTTCCCCAACAAGGCCTCCACCTGACCTTGCATAGCTGCGGTGGCAACCTCGTATTGGTCTTCAGCCACAGGCTCCAGTAGCTCGTCAAGGCAAGCGTCAGGGTCGCGAAGGAGCAGGTGGCTGAAGACACGAGACAATGCAGCTAAAGACAGGACGCGAGCCTCTGCCTCCGCCATAGGACCAACGCCGTCAACGACTTCCTCGAGCGCCTGCACCAAGAGAGGAAGCAGCTGGGCAAGGCCGTCCTTGTCGGTGGTCAGCGACCTCTCCAGGCCATGATCGTAAAGCGTCTTCAGCGCCTTGCGGGACCTCTTCTCAAGATCGGCAAAGGCCGCATGGTCTTCGGTCAGGACTCGTGCCTTGGCGTCGAGCTTAGCCTCCCTCGCCTTCGCCTCCCACTCCAGCTCTTCCAACCAGCTGCACTCGGCGGCCTGCGTCCGCCCCAACTCCGCCAGCTCGGCATCACTGTTCTTGATGGCGTCCTCCCGGGCCTTCATTTCCCCCTCCTTCGCTTGGTGGTAGTGTGCTACTTCGGCAAGCTTGGTGTGCAGGCCCTGCAATTCGTCCTCCAGCGCCTGGCAACGGTCACGGGTGACCCCGACATCTTTCAACGCCATCTCACAACCGGTTGCGGCGTTGGCGGCACTTTGCTTCTCCTTCTCAGAAGCCGCAACGGCCTGGCCCAGCGCCGCGCGAACCGCCGAGTCGGAATGGAGCCAGCCTAAAGCCAACTCCAGGCGCCCGGCCACAAGGCATTGGTCTGTGCCCAGGAGATCCGCCTGCAGCTGTGTCATCTCCGAGAGAGCATGTTCTAGAGTAGCAACAGGGGCAGAAGAACCTGGAAGTGGAGGTGCAGCAGTGGGAGGAGGTGACATCATCACCAGGACCTGGGAGACCGTGACCTCCAGAGCAGCTGGGACATCATCAGCCGCGCCAGGCGCCGGCACTTCCGGAGCTAGCAGGGCCATGGGGCTGGTTCCATGTGGCGATGATCCTCTTGGCCTCACGAGGACGACCGGGTTGGGGAGAAGCAGGCACTACTCCCACCTTTTCTTGAGGGAGGAGGCACGGACGCCGCATCCTCCTTCATCTTCTCTGCGGAAGACGTTGGCCTGACCAACCAAGGGCCAGCATCAGGAAATGAAGAGTACAAACCGGGACAAGGTGAAGGTTGAGACACTTACTGATCCACCGCGACATACTTCTGCTTAGGAAGCCTGAAGCCTGACAGCATCGGGGCGGAGGCGGCATCGCGAGGCACCAACGACGACCTATCCCTCGTCGGGATAGGGGGCTGCTCCCTCTCCCTTTGGCGGGCGTCGGCCTCGGCATCGTTAGGAAGGGCGCGGAGGACCTCAGCCTTGCTTAGAGGGGAAGTCTCCCCCACCTCTTCCAGAGTCTTCTCCGGGTCCACCTCCTCTTCCCCCTCCTTGCGAGGCTCGCCAGAAGACACCTCCACTGGTTCTAGTGCCGCGGGGGCTCCTAGGAGCACCGGCGGCACCGACCCACGTGCATCAAAGGTCGGCCTGGAGGTGACGAATTCCTCCCAATCCTTGCGCTGGAATAGGGGGGTGAAGGCGCTTGGTGGGTACTCCTGGTTGTCCCCAACTATGAGGCACAGGACAGCGGCCAATTCATTGTCAGGCAAGGCCCCTGGCCTCAGGCAGGTCATGTTCCCCTCTTCTTCAAGCTCCCATAGGGGACGTGCACACGCCTGGAGTGGAGCTACTCGCAGGATCAAGAACTCCCTCAGAAGCATGACCCCTGTCACCCTTGCTGCCCTTGTGTTGCCCGGTTTTAGCTTGGTCACCATCTGCCCCAACACTAACGAGGCCCGCTCATCAGCAAGCTCCGCCCTGGGCCATCCCCGTGGAAAGAGGGCGCCGCCGTGGGCAATGCCAGACGCGGATCGGCGCACTTGGCGTCCATCATGACCCATTTGGATCGAATGTTGTCGGTCCTCTTCCCGGTGCTTAAGATGGAGTTGGCCATGCCGGATGCAACGAAGTTAGCGCATCCAGAGATGTTAGCCTCGCTGACATGGAGGAAGAAGAAATGGCGCAGGAGCGCCACGGACGGCATCACGCCCAGGTATGCCTCACAGTAGTAGGCGAAGATGGAAAGGAGGAGGACAGAGTAGGGATGGAGATGCAACGCCTGCAGCCCGTAGTGGTCGAGGACTTCGTAAAAGATGTCAGAGAAGGGAGGAACCAACCCGACGGCGACGCTGCTTGAGAAGAAGGTGCTTTCCTCGGGCTCTGGAGTGTCGAAGGCAAGCCGGAGCTCGGTCTTCCCCCACTCGTTGCCCTCGCCCGCCGTCAGCAGGCGCACGGAGGCGAGGCTCTTCTCCGTGATAATGGGAGCCTCAGCTCGTACCAAGCCAGCGCTGAGGAAGCCTTGGCCTTGCGCGGCGCCATGGATCGCAGCTACGGGATGAGATTGGAGTGGATCTGGAGGTAGCAGTGGCGGAGAGTAAGGAAGGGGATCTAGAGCAAGGCGAGGAAGAAGCAATGAAGGCAAGTGCTGCCTGCGCCCACCTTTTGTCAGGTCGAGCAGTTGCTGAGGCAGCGTGGGGAAGCAGAGACGCCCATGTCTAATTAAATCGCCACGCGTCAACCGAGGCCGCAGGCTTTCAGGGCCCGCGGTGCTCCGTACTTGACCCTTGGCTTCGCCGCGAAGCCAAGCCCGAGCGCACCTTGGGCCCGGGGGCTACTATCGGCCTTTTGGGGACGGGGGTCCCCAGACTTGCCTTCCTGCGGCCCGCGGCATGGCTAAGCTAGCAGGCCATACGGTCCACCGTCATCAACAAGGCATCCAAGACCCTCACGAGGGGCCAAGCCTCGCGAGGTGGACAACACAAGACCTCCTCCGGAGCGGCCTAGTCAGGCAGGCTCACGAGGAGCGGAGATATCAAGGCGAGGCGAACCTCACGAGGCTCTCGTGACGTAAGCCATGACGATCGACACCAGGCGGGCGCCAGCGTGCACAACGTCCTTGTTTCCTCTTTTCTGCTAAGGAAACCAACGCAGGCGAGGAGTACCAAGGCATCAGGCAAAGGTTGCAATTTTGGTGCACCAAGACCAAGACCAGAAGGACGACAAGACGGAGGTCATCATGGAGCCCCAGACGGCGTCACCACCAGAGCCTTTGGTAGGCGAAGACCACTTTTGTTAGGATAGCTTGTACTAGTTGTCCCCCTTCAAATTTGCCCGCCATTGTTGCCTCCCTTCCCACTCAAGATTTGGGAAGAGGACCAGGGCCTTTGTAAGTAGGACTAGCCACCACCATAGGAAAAAAAAGAGAAGTAGGAGGGAGGAGAGAGATCTGAGATCACTCTCACCCACACAAGTTAGAAAAGCACAAGAACACCTCACTTAGTTTCTTTTGTTGAGCTTTCATACACTTATTGCTCTAGTGCATCCATTGCATGGCAATCCTACTCATTCACATTGATATCTATTGATGGGCATCTCCATAGCCCGTTGATACTCCTAGTTGATGCGAAACTATCTTCTCCTTTCTTGTCTTCTCCACCACCACCATTCTATTCCACCATAGTGCTATATCCATGGCTCACGCTCATATATTGCGTGAAGATTGAAAAAGTTTGTGAACATCAAAAGTATGAAACAATTGCTTGGCTTGTCATCGAGGTTGTGCATGATTGAATATTTTGTGTGATGAAGATAGAGCATAGCCAAACTATATGATTTTGTAGGGATAAATTTCTTTGGCCATGTTATTTTGAGAAGACATGATTGCTTAGTTAGTATGCTTGAAGTATTATTATTTCTATGTATATATTAAACATTTATCTTGAATATTTCGGATTTGAACATTCATGCCACAATAAAGAAAAATTACATTGAGAAATATGTTAGGAAGCATTCCACATCAAAAATTCTTTTTTTATCATTTACCCACTCGAGGACGAGCAGGAATTAAGCTTGGGGATGCTGATACGTCTCCAACGTATCTATAATTTTTGATTGCTCCATGCTATTATATTATCTATTTTGGATGTTATTGGGCTTATTTTTACACTTTTATCATATTTTTGGGACTAGCCTATTAACTGGAGGCCTAGCCCAAATTGCTGTTTTTTTGCCTAATTCGGTGTTTCGCCAAAAAGGAATATCAAACGGAGTCCAAACGGAATGAAACCTTCGGGAACGCGATCCAGGAGACTTGGAGTGGGTGTCAAGAAACAAACGAGGCGGCCACAAGGCAGGGGGCGCGCCCACCCCCTTGGGTGCGCCCTCCACCCTCGTGGGCCCCTCGTTGCTCCACCGACGTACTTCTTCCTCCTATATATATCCACGTACCCCTCAAACATCCAGGAGCACCACGAAAACCTAATTCCACTACCGCAACCTTCTGTACCAAAGAGATCCCATCTTGGGGCCTTTTTGGGAGCTCCGCCGGAGGGGGCACTGATCACGAAGTGTCTCTACATCAACTCCATGGCCTCTCCGGTGATGTGCATGTAGTTTACTTCAGACCTTCGGGTCCATAGCTAGTAGCTAGATGGCTTCTTCTCTCTCTTTGTATCTCAATACAAAGTTCTCCTCCATTCTCTAGGAGATCTATTCGATGTAATCTTCTTTTGCGGTGTGATTGTCGAGATCCGATTAATTGTGGGTTTATGATCCAGATTATCTATGAACAATATTTGAATCTTCTCTGAATTCTTTTATGTATGATTGGTTCATCTTTGCAAGTCTCTTCGAATTATCAGTTTGGTTTGGCCTACTATATTGATCTTTCTTACAATGGTGGAAGTGCTTAGCTTTGGGTTCAATCTTGCGGTGCTCGATCCCACTAACAAAAAGGGAAACAACACGTATTGTATTGTTGCCATCAAGGATAAAAAGATGGGGTTTATATCATATTTCATGAGTTTATCCCTCTACATCATGTCATCTTGCTTAAGGCGTTACTCTGTTCTTATGAACTTAATACTCTAGATGCATGCTGGATAGCGGTCGATGTGTGGAGTAATAGTAGTAGATGCAGACTCGTTTCGGTCTACTTGTCGCGGACGGGATGCCTATATACATGATCATGCCTAGATATTCTCGTAATTATTCTCTTTTCTATCAATTGCTCGATAGTAATTTGTTCACCCACCGTAATACTAATGCTATCTTGAGAGAAGCCACTAGTTAAACTATGGCCACCGGGTCTATTTTCCATCATACAAGTTTCCAATCTATTTTATTTTGCTTTATTTACTTTCAATCTATATCATAAAAATACCAAAAATATTTATCTTATTATTATTATCATCTCTATCAGATCTCCCTCTTGCAAGTGGCCGTGAAGGGATTGACAACCCCTTTATCGTGTTGGTTGCGAGGTTCCTATTTGTTTGTGTAGGTACGAGGTGACTCGCGCGTGGTCTCCTAATGGATTGATACCTTGGTTCTCAAAAACTGAGGAAATACTTACGCTGCTTTACTGCTCCACACTTTCCTCTTAAAGGGAAAACCAACGCAGTGCTCAAGAGGTAGCATAGGCTTCTTGCAAACCGGAGCTTCCCTCAAGAAGGCTCGTGGTTTCGAGAGGTCCTCTGTGTGCGAAACGACATACATACACTGCCTTCTCCCGCCTTAATTCTTTTACACAGCCAGATTAGACCAAATAGAAGTATTGTGCTAAATTTTGGAATTATTCCGGGCTCGTTTCGCCTTTTTATACATTAATTGAGTTTCTGGGCATTTAATGTGCATAATTCAAATTTGATCTGCAAGCACAGGCTCCGGTGCACCAAAGTTGTTTGAAAAATCACATGTGTGTCCTTGGTGAATTTCTAGGTCCCATGCAAGAGATGGGAGTGAAATTCAGACATCTGGGTGTCGTGGCTCGGCCAGAAAGATTGAGAAACTTGGTTTTTTAATTCCTGTAGTTCCAAAACACGCTTGAAAATCATGAAACTTGGCATGGCCTCATGACATGGTACGAACATGTTGCGGTAATTTTTTGGCCGAATTGGGACAAGCCTTGGTGTAAACTTCTTGCAAACCGGAGCTTTCCTCAAGAAGGCTCGTGGTTCCGAGAGGGAACGTGTCACCTCTTTGTGCAAAACGACATATGTACACTGCCTTCTCCCGCCTTAATTTTTTTACACAGCCAGATTAGACCAAATAGAAGTACCGTACTAAATTTTGGTATTATTCCGGGCTCGTTTCACATTTTTTATACATTAATTGAGTTTCTGGGCATTTAGTGTGCATAATTTAAATACGAACTACAAGCACAGGCTCCAGTGCACCAAAGTTGTTTGAAAATTCACATGTGCGTCCTTGGGTGAATTTCTAGGTCCCATGCAAGAGATGAGAGTGAAATTGAAACATTTGGGCGTCGTGGCTTGGGCAGAAATATTGAGAAACTTGGTTTATTAATTCCTGTAATTCCAAAACACGCCTGAAAATCATGAAACTTGGCATGGTGTCATGACATGGCACCAACATGCTGCAGTAATTTTTTTGGCCGAATTAGGAGAAGCTTCGGTGTAAGCTTCTTGCAAATCGGAGCTTCCATCAAGAAGGATCGTGGTTTCGAGAGGGAACGTGTCACCTCCGTGTGCGAAACGACATACGTACACTACCTTCTCCCGCCTAAATTTCTTTACACAGCCAGATTTGACCAAATAGAAGTACCGTGCTAAATTTTGGAATTATTCCAGGCTCGTTTCGCCTTTTTTATAAATTAATCGAGTTTCTGGGCATTTAGTGTGCATAATTCAAATTTGAACTACAAGCACAGGCTCCAGTGCACCAAATTTGTTTGAAAAATCACATGTGTGTCCTTGGGGTGAATTTCTAGGTCCCATGCAAGAGATGGGACTGAAATTCAAACATCTGGGCGTCGTGGCTCGGCCGGAAAGATTGAGAAACTTGGTTTTTTAATTCGTGTAATTCCAAAACATGCCTGAAAATCATGAAACTTGGCATGGTCTCATGACATGGCACCATTATGCTGTGGTAATTTTTCTATCCGATTTGCGAAGGTGCACACATTAACAATCAACAAAGTCATTTTGGAAGAAGTGTTGTCATGTTACAAATCGAAAACACAAGTATTATTGAAACCCTGGGTGTTCGACTTACCAATTACGTGCGGCCATGTGTCCCCTTTATTTATTGGCTAGGAGGTGCCATGCGGGGTAGCTATTTGAGTACGGGAGGCGTGCAATCAGACCCTTGTGCGTGCTCATCGGGAGGAGAGCCCCTTTGACCGCTAGCCGCCGCGCACCTCCCTCCCAACGTCTCCATTAATGGCGCCCGAGCACCTGTTCTACAGCGTGGCTATATGTCTCACTAGACTGAGATTTAAGAGAGGAAAATGAAAATCTGAAAAGAAAGTTTTGCACGGATCTGGATGTAAGATCCGACGGACCTATATAGCATCAACTGCGACTTATAGCAAGCATGATGAATAGAAGGACGATGACATTGGATAATAATTGTCTTACATATTTATATACATAATTGAAAAAGCCACATGCGGCAAAACCCGATATACACAAGGAAGACAACTAGTCTCCGCGGCGGGCAGCGACGAGCTCGTTCTTGTCCTCAAGATTCTGGTTGAGAGCTTCCACGGATTCCTCCGCCAGCCTTCTGCTCTCGATGCGCAGCATGGCATTCTCGTCCATAAGTTTCTCGACGATGGCACCGGTCCTCTTCAACAAGGCAGTGGTCTGCTCCCTGCTGCTCCGCACTTCCGACGATCTTCACCCTCAGCAGGTCACGCTCGGCCGGGAGCTTCGCATTGCTCTCATTTAGTTGCCGGATGACGTTGTTAGACTATTCAAACGAGGCTTGTAGTTCATCCTGCAACCTGGCCCACTTGGAGATCTAATCCATCTGCCTAAGGACGAGGGCACGCATGTGCCTATAAGAGTCCTCGCCTGCCCACGAGGCATTTTCCCAGGCCGCGGTGGCGGGGGAGGACATCTCTGCCGCATTCGCCGCATGGTGGGACATCTCTTCTACTTCCACGGCATGACCGGACCAGTCTGCTGCTTTGACGGTGTGGCGGGTCCTCCGTGCTGCTTCGGCGGCACGGCGGGACCTCTCTGCTGCTACGGCCGTGTGGCGGGACATGTTGGCTGCTTTCGCGGTGAGGCGGTACATCTCTCATGCTCCCGCTTCCAGGCTCGCCTCTCCCTGGTGGCAATCTCTCGACCCAGAATTCGCGCTGGCCATGGCGGATGCAAGGGAACGATGATGAATGACTTGTTTGTTTTTGACTTTTTGTGGATGAGGAGTTGAGGAGGAATGTGTAGTCATATTCGAGAAGTAGTATTTATAACCCCGTAGTAATATGCTCCTAAGTGGGAAACCGTTTAGGTTTTGATCAGTGTGAACAGGTTTGCAATTTGGAATGTGACGGGACAGGGCCTCCCGGTTCTTCTAAAAATAATTATGATGGGGCGCATGCTCAAAATTTACTGACGGTTATAAGTGCAGCACTATTCCCGGAAGGTGCAACGTGGGCACATACGCCTTCTCAGCCGCATACGTGGCGTTTGCACCATAGGGTGCACTGCAATAGGCGATGTCCACACCATCACGCATGGTTCTTTTAATTAGAATGTGTGTGCCCGTCTAGCACACACACGTTGATCTATCTAACTGTTTCAGTTTGTTGTGGCTAATCGCAAATAGTTCATCCTTCTGAAGCGCATGCCCTCAATCACACACACCTTGATTTGGATGACTGTTTCTTTTTGTGTTGCCCAATCACAAACAGTTCATCCGAGTGAACCGTATGTTGTGTATCGCACACGCCTTCATCTGCTGCCCGTTTCTTTTGTTCCTCCTCATTGCAAACAGTTAATTGAACTAAACCATATGCCCTTCATCGCACACACAACTAAAACCTGAACCGTGTTTGATGCATCCATCATCGCAAACATTTTATACATTTCTGACGGTTTTCATACAGCACCATTTGCGATTATTGCATCGCACACAGTTTCTCGAAGGGTCTCTGATTATAGTGTCGCGTTAGCAGCATCCTGCAGTAGTGATATATCTTTTTATGATCAAGGTAGGCATATTTCAAAGTGTTTGGCAATTATTTTAATTCAAACACAGGATCACCTTTAGGTGGAGGAGAACCTGCTAGAGTTTCAATAGGAAAATTGTGTTTAAGCAGAGGTCGTTGTTCAAAGAAAAATTTATCTATCTCATTTCTTTCACCCATATGCATATAACTTTCATTGTCTAGCAAATATTGTTCTAGTGGATCAGTTGGCGGCATGACAATAGAATCAAGACCAATTATTTCATCCTAACTAGGCAATTCTTTCTTATGATGCTTTCCACTAAACTTAGAAAAATTAAACTCATGAGACTCATCACCAAAACTTACACCGATGGTTTGTTTCTCACAATCTATTTTAGCATTAACGGTGTTCAAGAAAGGTCTACCAAAGATAATGGAACAAAACTCATCTTTTGGGAAACCAAGAACAAGAAAATCAGTAGGATATTTTATTTTCCCACACAAGACTTCAACATCTCTAACAATCCCAAGTGGTGTGATGGTGTCTCTATTAGCAAGTTTAATAGTAACATCTATGTCTTCTATTTCAGCAGCTGCTATATCATTCATAATTTCTTGATATAAGGTAAAAGGAATATCACTCATGCTAGCACCTAAATCACATAAACCATGTTAAAAGTGATCTCCTATTTTCAGTGAGACAACAGGCATGCCAACAACATGTATATTTTATCTTTTTCGTCGGGTTTGGCAATTCTAGCCGCTTCATCATAGAAGTAAATAACATGCCCGTCAATATTTTCTTCCAAGAGATCTTTAACGAAAGCAACACTCGGTTGTACCTTGATTTGTTCAGTAGGTTTAGGTGCTCTTATATAACTTTTATTGACCATAGTTAAAACTTTAGCATGTTAATTTATCCTAATAGGGAAAGGTGGTTTTTCAATATAAGCAGTAGGAACAACTGGATCAACATTATAAATAATAGTTTCATCTTTAGCTATTACCGGTTCTTTAATTTCTTCTTTAATAGGTGGGTGATATTTCAACCACTTCTCCTTAGGGAGATAAACATGAGTAGCAAATGATTCACAAAAGGAGGCTACTATATCTGAGTCAAGTCCATATTTAGTGCTAAACTTTTGAAAAAAACATCGATATTCATAAAAGATTTAACACAATCATACTTAAGCTTAATACCTGACACTTTACCTTCATCGAGTTCCTAATCTTCATAGTTGCATTTAATTATTTCTAAAAGATCCCACCTGAATTCAATATTCTTCTTCATAAAGGAACTAGTACAAGAAGTATCAGGCATGGATTGATCATGACGAGAAAGCCAAGCATAAAAATTCTAAATAATATTTTTTTCTTGAGAGCTCATGATTGGGGCCTGAATATAACATTAACTTAAGCCTCCCCCAAGCTAGAGCGATACTTTCTCCTTCACGAGGCCAACAATTATATATCTAATTTTGATCATGATGAACTAGATGCATAGGATTTTTTTGGGTGAAATTCCAATTTCAATCGATTCAATTCCAATATCCAATATCATCGCATAGCCGATACCATGCCAATGCTTTTCCCTTCAAATATAAAGGGAAAACCTTCTTCTTAGCTTCATCTCTGGGTAAACCTAAAAGCTTAAATAATCCATAAATTCCATCCACATATATTAAGTGCATATCAGGATGATCAGTTCCATCTCTAGCTTAAGGAATAGCTAGTAGTTGTTCTATCATACCCGAAGGAACTTCATAACAAATATTTTCAGTAGGTGCATGTCGGTGGAAAAAATCCTGGGTCTGCTGACCAACCGTGCACATGCACGAGATCATGATTGAAGCACCTGCTTAAGTCAGAGATTGAAGAAACCAAGAGATTTGAAGGACCAACATGTAGCTCAGATGGACCAAGGTTGACCCTAAGGAGCAAGGTATAGGCAAGAGAAGGGCCTCCCTTGCCGGGCAGGCAAGCCCGGCAAGGGGCACGGGCACCACCAGAAGCGAGCAGCCGAGGCTCCCCTGCAAAGCCTGCCGGTGTCCGCTGGGGTAGAACCGCCCCACCAACCACTCAAACACGACTCACTTTGTCAATCAGTGCGGTGTCAAGCCGCAAGATGATTAAGTGGTAGCCATTCGCCACATGGCAGCCATTTCCT
Organism: Triticum urartu; assembly: GCF_056163025.1. NCBI lineage: Eukaryota > Viridiplantae > Streptophyta > Magnoliopsida > Poales > Poaceae > Triticum > Triticum urartu. The sequence continues at coordinate 265,187,123 of NC_141875.1, forward strand.
ACAGAGAAGCCTACAGATGACACCCGTCCTGTGACGTGTCAATAGAGCAGATGTGGAGCTGGCAACATAGCCCGACAGGACTTGCCGGGCACCTAGTGATGTGACACTAAGCCGTGCATTTAATGCACCCTATCAGCCCACAGAGTTAGGTATGATAGCACTGTTTGCTATCATATGAGTGGATAATGACCACTTTGCCATTGCTGTGACCCCTTAATCTATAAAAGGAGGCCCATGGCACTCGTAGGAGGGGCTAGAAGGTTGGAAAGTTGACAACCCCAAGCCACCACATACACGAAGTCGCCACAGGCAAACCTTGCCGGGCAAGTGTACTACGCATCACCACATCCATTCCTCAATCAATCTACTAAAGGAGGAGGAGGGTCTTACGCCTCGCGGCAGCCTGAACCTGGGTAAATCGCTTGTGTGTTGTCTACCGCGCGGCCGTACGCTAGTCTGCTCTTTGTGCAATGCACCGTCCCCCTACAGTACCAACAAGGGGTCACCCGGTCCCATAGGTGGCCGCGGAAATCCCGCGAAATCTTTGGCGCGCCAGGTAGGGGGAGCGCTTGCGCGAACCTGAAAGTGTACGCCGTGCGTCATCTTCATCGACATTTTCATCCTCGATGGCGCCATCGACCATGGCGCCAAAGAACAAATCCGACACCTCAGCCCATCCATCCACCCCGAAGGCTCCTCCGCCCGCAGCCTCCAACGCCGCGGGAGACATGGGAGCTCGCGAGGACGTGGACGCCACTGGGGCTGTGGTTGGAGCAGGTGGCACCGTTACCACTGCCCCCGCGGCCGACACGGGGGCCAGAGTTACCGGAGGAGAACAACATGAGCAGCGTCTCGACGGTCAAGCTCTGCAAGGTGCGGGCGAGGGGGTCACTCCGTTCGCGCCCCCAGTTCTCGCCGACGAGCACAGTCGCAGCAACGGTGCTGGGGCTGGGGCGAGCTATCGCCCTCCGGTCGCCCCCATCACGGGAGCATCTGCGGCACATGCGCCTCCTCCCAGACGAGCCAACCAAGCCGCTGTGTTCAACGGAGCAGCTGATCTTCGAGCGCCACCGCCACACGACCCCGCTGCCCCGGCATCGTCCCACAACAGTGTGTGCAGGGCATCGGCGCCGCTGGCACCATCCGGAGCCAGGTGACAGTGCGGTCGGCGTCATCGATATGCATGCCAAGCACGGCCACGGAGGCCATGGCGCGAGTGTCATTGTCAAAACCGGCAGATATCAGGTAGGGGGTCCCGAACTGTGCGTCTAGGGATGAAAGGTAACAGGAGGAAGGGGACACAATGTTTACCCAGGTTCGGGCCCTCATGATGGAGGTAAAACCCTACGTCGTGCTTGATTGACTTTGATGAGTATAGGGGTCACAATAGTTGATCTACCATGAGATCGTAATGGCTAAACCCTAGATGTCTAGTCTGTATGATTATCACCGCCTCTACGGAGTAAACCCTCCGGTTTATATAGATACGAGAGGGGGCTAGGGTTTGTAAAGAGTCGGTTTACAGAGAAAGGAATCTTCATATCTGAACGCCAAGCTTGACTTCCACGCCAAGGAGAGTCCGATCCGGACATGTGGGAAGCCTTCTATCTTGTATCTTGACGGCCCACCAGTCTAGCCCACATCACATAGCCTGGACGCCTGGGGACCCCCTAATCCATGACTCCCTCAGTAGCACCTGAACCAAGCTTCAATGACGATGTGTCTGGCATGCAGATTGTCTTCGGCATTGCAAGGCGGGTTCCTCCTCCGAACACTCCAAAGTGGCTCGACCAAGACAACTATATCCAGCTCTGTACAATAGTCACAACCCTGAACCACAAAGGAAAAATACTTAAAAAATAGGTCATGTCTTCTGACAACTTTTTCGGCAAGGCATTGAATCGCGGCCTTATTATTATTTTGAATCGTTTTTTCGACCTCCCGTTTCGTGTTTCGAGACGGAACTTCCAATGACATGTCTTGTCGAAGTAGAGATCGTGCCCTCTTATTGCGGTATTTTCATCAATGATGGTTGGGTAATCCAACTGCGCCATCTGCTCGATCCCTTGGAATAGGCAATTATTAAGGCTTGTGCGGGGTCGCTTGACATTCATTGCCTTTATAAAGGGATAAGCACCCATCTTTTACCCCATGCCTTCTCCTTCCTCAACCTTCCCATCTTCGAGCTCCAGCGCCCAAGTCTCAATCCTTCTCTCCGACCATGTCTGGATCTGGTTCGCAAGGCAAGTGGGTCGCCTCTTCCGTGACAAAGAAGGATATCCAGGGACTCCGGGAGGCGAAGTACTTAACCACGGAAACCGCACACAGGCTTCCGATAAAGGGGCAAATCATCCCTACTCCGGAGCTTGGCGAAAGGGTCGTGTTCATCCCCAACTTCCTTCGTGGGTTAGGGTTTCCCCTTCACCTATTTGTTCGCGGCCTCATGTTCTACTATGGGCTAGATTTTCACGATCTAGCCCCGAACTCCTTCCTCCATATCTCGGCATTCATCGTCATGTGCAAAGCATTTCTCTGCATCCCTCCGCACTTCGGCATGTGGCTCAAGACCTTCAACGTGAAGCCAAAGGTGGTCGACGGGGAGCACGTGGATTCAGTAGAGCCATGGTGAGCAAGATTCCTCACGCCAGTTGGCCTAAAGGGGCGTTTCTGGATACTGTCAAGACATGGCAGCAAGAGTGGTTCTACATCACCGAACCCCACGGTACCAAGTGGGCGACCGCTCAAGTATTTAGATCCAGACCGCCTGTGCAACTTTCTTCATGGACCAACAAGGGCACAGATTGGGGATCGACCGGTGAGGTCCCGATGCTACAAAAGCGTATCAAAAGTATCATAGAGAAGAACACCTACCTCACTAACGTGATTTAGGTGATGCTCATCCTCCGAACCCTTCCCTGCCAGCGGCGGCGTCTCCGTTTATGGGAGTTTAATCTGGAAGGGGCATGAACTCTGCGACTATTCTTTAGCACGACACACAAGGAGATTTGGAAATTTCTCTTTAAATCTCAAAAGTTGTGGCCGGAGACGTCTGAAGACGTTGGTCTTGAATGCAACCATCCGGTGCCTCCGGTAAGGGCTAAGCTTCCGCCTATAGCTTGCTTTGTTAATCCAGAGGATACACTAACCATTCCATCCTTTAAACAGGTCTGGACAAAGAAGGCGGAGCGGATCAGGTCTATGGCCCCCGTTCCCGAAGGCTCAGCCGATTCTTTCCTAATGAGGATGCCGGTAAAGAAGGACAAGAAGAAGAAGAAAAGGGAGGCCGAAAGTGGCCTCCACCATGAAGGTACTTCAGACGCTATGTCTGGAGGAACCGAGGCTCCGTCCTCGCACGAGGGAGACGAAAATGAGGAAGAAGAGGAGGAGGAAGAAGATAACCCTCCTCTCGAAGGGAAAAAGAGGGCGGCCTCCGTAGAGCCGGAGGCGAGGGCGCCCAAGAGGGGAAAGTTATCACTTTCGGATGACTCAGATTCGGACACCGAGGATATCCTCAAGCCCCGCCCCCGGACCAAGCCCCTTGCCAAATCATATGTACCTGAGGACGCTTTAAATACATCCCCCCTTATGAATTGCGAGAATGATATTAAATCATGTGTTTCAGTCTGACCCATGATCTCCCTCAACAATCCTCCTCGTTAGGGGATTTGCCACCGGAGATGATGGAGAACGAGTCGCCTCCGCAAGTTTCCTCGCCCCATAAGGTGGATGACATCGAGGTGTCATCCCAGAGGATTTCTCCGAATTGTCCAGACATGGAGGGGGCCATTAATACGACATCGGAGGGAAATACCTCGGTCGTTGAGGATACGGGGGGCGCGCCCCCCGTGAAGACTGGGGATGGGGGCCCTAGATTGTTGCCCCCCCTAGCCGAATACTGCTCCGGAGACGGATCTAGAGTCGAGTGAGCGGCCCCCTTAAAGGGTGGGGGGCGCCTATTATTGCGGCGACCTCCATGAATCTGGAGGCACCGAACATGCGAGGGACGGACTGCGAAGTGTGTCCGTCTTGGAGGAGCACCATACCTTGATGGCTATGATGGCTGAGAAGGTTCAGTCCACTAAAAGCAGGCTCCATGAAGCCTTTACGAGCCACCTAATAGGCTTCGAGGTATGCAATGTAATGTCTTTAGCCACTTTCCATATGGAAAATATGCCTGTATACGGATAGTAGCCCCTGAGACTTTGGTCGGCATAGGAAGAAGGGCGAACAAAGGATCTATATATATATATATATATATATATATATATCTACAGGAATAACGTACATATTTGGCTGGAAAAACAGGCTTCATTGTTAGCGGCAACCGCCCAGGCCGCGGAGGTTTCCGAACTGAAACGGCAACTGAAGCAGGCCGATGAGAACATCGTCCTTATTAACAAGCGGCTCGATGAGGCACAAGGTATGTTGTGATCATCCCATTTGTGCCTATATGAATGTGCGAATGCCAAGTTAAAACATGTACTTTGTTATGTGTGAAATTGCAGATGGCGCTACGGAGGTCGAGACCCTCAGGGGTGAACTTGCCCGGGCCAAGGAGCGGGCGAGAGTGAACAATGGGACTGCTGATAAAGCGGCTGCAGATTTGAATGCCGAACAGGCCACCCGGCGCCAGGTCGAGGAGCGGGTATCTGTAGTAGAGCAAGAGCTCAAGGACGCCGCCACAAGTGCAAGTCCCTCAAGGAGGAGAATAAAGCCAAGGCGACCGAGCTCGCGAAGGCCCTTCAGGAGGCTAAAGAGGTGCGGTCTGAATCTAGGGCGGCTCGCGAGGAGATCTGGCAGACCGGACAAATAGTGGCTGGTAAGCCCTTTCTTTTACAGACCGAGTTTGGCGATCAGAGATATGCCTTGCTTAGTCGACTTTCGAGTTCTCCAGAGGCTTTTGCGGATCTTCCAAAGAGTGCCGCCGACGCCGTGCAATTCTTCCAGTCTTAGGAGGGAGAAGCTGTTTTGGTCACAGTTTGTGGCGTGGGAGCGCCCAGCGTTGCTAAACGACCAAATGGTGCAATGGGCCGAGCTGCATAAGATGTGTGGAGCGGCCATGAAGGACTTTGTCGGTGTCAAAACCGACAGATCTCGGGTAGGGGGTCCTGAACTGTGCGTCTAAGGCGGATGGTAACAGGAGGCAGGGGACACGATGTTTTACCCAGGTTTGGGCCCTCTTGATGGAGGTAAAACCCTACATCTTGCTTGATTTATTCTTGATAATATGAGTATTACAAGAGTTGATCTACCACGAGATCAGAGAGGCTAAACCCTAGAAGCTAGCCTATGGTATGATTGTCTGTTGTCCTACAAACTAAACCCTCTGGTTTATATAGACACCGGAAGGGGCTAGGGTTATACAAGGTCGGTTACAAAGGAGGAGATATATATATCTGTATTGCCTAGCTTGCCTTCCACGCCAAGTAGAGACCCATCCGGACACAGCACGAAGTCTTCAATCTCGTATCTTCATAGTCCAACAGTCCGACCAAAGGATATAGTCCGGTTGTCCGGAGACCCCCTAATCCAGGACTCCCTCAGTAGCCCCTGAACCAGGCTTCAATGACGATGAGTTCGGCGCGTAGTGTTGTCTTCGGCATTGCAAGGCGGGTTCCTCCTCCGAATACACCAAGGAAGAATTTGAATACAAGGATAGTGTCCGACCCTGCAAAATAAGTTCCACATACCACCGTAGAGAGAATAATATTACCACAAATCTAATCTGCTGACACGTTTTGGCAGCATGACATCACGCCACGGCCCGGTAATTATTTGAACCGTTTTTCTTTAACTAACCCCGCACATAAGGCGAGGCGGTTTCTTGACACGTCTTGTCAAAGCAGAGATCGTGTTCCCCTTATTACGGGATTCTCATCAATACAGACGTGGGTAACCCAACCATGCCTAGGACTCCTAGATTTTAGGCAAGTTCCAAACGGCCACGAGGAGGACGCTTGATATTCACCCTCTTTACAAAGGGACGAGGCTGTTACTTTCTTCCTTCCTGTGCTCAATCGAATCCCTCCCCCCGCCTCGAGTTCTAACACCCAAAGCCAAGGTCAGGTGCTTCGGACCTTCAATCATGTCCGGATCTAGCCTTCAAGGCCGGTGGATGTCTTCCTCCATCACGGAGGACATCAAGAAGTTGAGGGAGGCCAGATATCTGACCGCCGAAATTTTGCATAGGCTGCCCGCCCGAGGGCAGGTCGTCCCTACTCCCAAACCCAACGAGAGCGTTGTGTTCGTCTCCCACTTCCTCCGAGGACTAGGCCTTTGTAACACCCCGTATGTAACATGCCATATTTGTATTCCAACTCTTGCCATTTCCGACACTAAGTTATGTTATTTCCCCGTTGTCGGGTTTTTGTCTTTGTGTTGATTTGTCGTTGTCATGCATCTCATATCATGAAATCACGTGCATCACATTTGCATACATGTTCGTCTCATGCATCCGAGCATTTTCCCTCCTGTGTCCCTTTCTACCTCTTTTCATGTGCGGGTGTTAAACGTTTACGAATTGGACCAAGACTTGCCAAGTGTTCTTGGTTTACTACCGGTAGACCGCCTGTCAATTTCGTGCCATTTGGACTTCGTTTGATACTCCAACGGTTAACCGAGGGACCGAAAAGGCCTCGTATGTGTTGCAGCCCAACACCCCTTCAAAGTGGACCAAAACCAACCTAAAGCTCATCCATAATCTAGATCGTTCGATCACGATCACGTGGCCGCAAACTGTGCTCAATTTGGAGCCTCCTAGCTCCCTATGCGTATATATATATGTGTGTGTGTGTGCCTCCCCGTCAAAATCTGGACGAAACCCTAGACCCCTCCCTCTCCACGCGCCGCCGGACAAAATCCGGACGGCCGGACACGTCCGCCAGCTCCGCCGGACGAACCAGCGTGTGACACGTGTCCCGCAGGCCAGCCCCACTTCACCGCCGCCACGCGGGCCCGCCAGGCCCAGTGCCGGCCCTCCCCGCCGCCGACCGGGCCGAAGCCGCGTGCCGCCCGCGCCCGCTTCTTCCTCCTCGCGCCCGCCGCAGCCTTTCGCTAGATCCTCGCGGCCAGAGAGCTCCGCCAGCCGCCCCACGCCGGAGCCGCCCCTCGCCGCCCGGATGTCAGCCCCGCGCCGCCGTGGACGTGCGCCGGCGACCGCCGCCAGACGCCGCCGCATCCAAGCGCCCCTCGCCGCCCTCAGATCCCCGGAGAACGCCGCCACCCGCCGCCTCTTCGCCGTTTCCGGCGAACTCGCGCCGCCACCCTTAGTTCGCGTGCACCGACTGCTACAGTAACCGATCCAGATCCGGATCTCGGGTTGACTTTTGCCCCTAACCCTAATATTTTATGCCTACTTCATCATGCCATAACTCTGCAACCGTGGCTCTGTTTTGGGCGTGTAGCATATCGGTTTGTTCATCTCGATGAGTACTTTGTTTCATCTCATTGCATCATGTTAGTCGAGCTCATCTTGATGCCCTAAATGCTGTTGGAAGAGTGCTAGTTTCTGTTAGTTTCAGATTCACATCAGTAATTGGCCATTTGTCATTTTTGCCATGATTGATGCGTGCCTCCTATGAACTTGAGCCCTAGATGAGTTTTGATGTATGCCATGCCATCTTTACAGGGGTGTATGGCATGTATTTTTGTGATATCTATGGTGACTTGCACAAGCATGCAAAGTAGCCCTCTTAATGTTTCTGATTTCAGGGACTTAGAAATATTCTAAGTCTTTGCCCTGTCATTTTTTTATGCCATGTGTTCTTGTTGCTACCGAGTGATCCGTGCCTCTTTTGAGCATGATCAGTAAGGATGTTTTGTAGATATTGTTGTGCTCTATCCATCCATGCCTTTGTTTGCAGTTATGGAGCACCCTGGCTTGAGTCAATCGAGTTCTACTTTTGCTATAAAATGTTCCTGGCAGAATGTTTACATGTCAAGCATTTTTGCCGAGCTTGTTGTAGTTAATCCACGCATGCTATGATGTTGTTCTTGCCATTTCTATCTTCTATGCCATGTCTACTTGTTGGGTGTTTGCTTAGTTTGTCATGCAATGCCATGTGGTGAGTGCATCAAGCTCGTAAACATGCCTACTCAATATCTGTTTTGCCATGTTCCCGTTTTCTGCTAAGTCTGAATCTGTTAACGATAATTGCTATGTTCACATGGTTGCCATTGTATTTTCTGATCCCTTTTGGCTTTTAGTCAGTAAGGGACTTTTGTTGTATGCTTTGAGTAGCTTCATGCATTGCCTTGCTTTGCCATGATATGTTCCTGTAGCATGTTGCTACCGTGCTCTAAACATTGCTTCCTGATGTTAAATTCCTGGCATGTCGTTATTTTCACTAAGTCTGTAACCTGATATCTTTTGCACTTTTGCCATGCTTGTTTGAACCTGTTATTGAGTGAATTAGCCGTAGCTTAGTGTTCATCTTTTGTCAAGCATCTTGAGTGGATCCCTGCCATGTATTTTGTAGCTATGTTAGAGTGTAGTAGCTTGTTGTTCTTGATGCATTTACGTGGCCTCGTGCTGTTAATCGCAGATCGGTGCCATATTTGTTTTGCTTGTCTTTTCCAAACCGTGCATCCGATTCCGGTGATCTCTATATCGATTTCGACCGAAATCAACTCACCTTTCTAGTGGCTCTCTTGGTTTTCCATGTTGAGGCCAGGTTTGATCATTCCTTTCCGAAACATGCATATGCATCGCATATCACATCCTTCATATCATGCCATATCTTGCATCATGTTGCTTGTGCATTGCACGTGGTTGATTGTGTCTCCCTTTGCTTTTTGTTCTTGCTTGGGTAGAGCCGGGAGACGAGTACGTGATCGAGGAGCCCGTTGAGTACGCTTACGAGGATCAAGCTAACGTCAACTCGGAGAACTTTGCAGGCAAGATGACCATACCCTCGAAATCACTTCCATCTTTGCTTGCTAGATACTCTCTCTATTGCTATGCCTATGCTACGATACCTACCACTTGCTTATCATGCCTCCCATATTGCCATGTCAAACCTCTATCCACCTTGTCCTAGCAAACCGTTGTTTGGCTATGTTACCGCTTTGCTCAGCCCCTCTTATAGCGTTTCTAGTTGCAGGTGAAGATTGGAGTTTGTTCCTTGTTGGAACATGTTTATTGTTGGGATATCATTATTATATCTTGTCTATTTTTAATGCATCTATATACTTGGTAAAGGGTGCAAGGCTCGGCCTTATGCCTGGTGTTTTGTTCCACTCTTGCCACCCTAGTTTCCATCATACCGGTGTTATGTTCCTTGATTTTGCGTTCCTTACACGGTTGGTTATAATGGGAACACCTTGACAGTTCGTCTTGAATAAAACTCGTCCAGCAAGGCCCAACCTTGGTTTTACCATTCGCCACCTAGCCCCTTTTCCCTTGGGTTTCCGCAGCCCGAGGGTCATGTTTATTTAAACCCCCCGGGCCAGTGCTCCTCTGAGTGTTGGTCCAAACTGAGCTGCCTGCGGGGCCACCTCAGGGAAACTTGAGGGTTGGTTTTACTCGTAGCTAGTCTCATCTGAGTGTGCCCTGAGAACGAGATATGTGCAACTCCTATCGGGATTTGTCAGCACATTCAGGTGGTTTTGCTAGACTTGTTTTACCATTGTCGAGATGTCTTGTAACCAGGATTCCGAGTCTAATCGGATTGTCTTGGGAGAAGGAATATCCTTCGTTGAACGTGAGAGCTTGTGATGGGCTAAGTTGGGACACCCCTGCAGGGATTTGAACTTTTGAAATCCGTGCCCATGGTTATGGGAAGATGGGAATTTGTTAATGTCCGGTTGTGGAAAACCTGAAACTTATTTTAATTAAATTGAATCAACAAAGTGTGTGGCCGTGATGGTCTCTTTTCGGCGGAGTCTGGGAAGAGAACACTGTCTCGTGTTATTCTTGTACGTAGATTGTTCTAGGATCACCTATTGATCATAGTTTCTTGACCGTGCCTTTGCCTTCTCTTCTCGCTCTCATTTGCGTATGTTAGCCACCATATATGCTAGTCGCTTGCTGCAGCTCCACCTCATATTTTACCCTTCCTATAAGCTTAAATAGTCTTGATGGCGTGGGTGTGAGATTTCTGAGTCCCTGTGACTCACAGATTCCTTCCAAAACCAGATGCAGGGACCGATGATACCGCTCCAGGTGATTCGACTGAGCTCAAGTGGGAGTTCGATGAGGACTCAGGACGATACTATGTTTCCTTTCCAGACGATCAGTAGTGGTGCCCAGTTGGGGCGATAGGGGACTTTGTCGCATTTGGGGTTGTTCTTTATTTTGGTTCCGTAGTCGGACCTTGAGTGTAACTGGATGAATGTAATGATATTTATGCTATTGTGTGACGTGGCGAGTGTAAGCCAACTATGTACCTCTTTTCCTTATTCATTACATGGGTTGTTGTGAAGATTACCTCCCTTGCGACATTGCTTACAATGCGGTTATGCCTCTAAGTCGTGCTTCGATATGTGGGAGATATAGCCGCATTGTGGGCGTTACAAGTTGGTAAACAGAGCCTTCCCCGACTTTAGGAGCCCCCTGCTTGATCGAATCGCTAGCGTTTTTGAGTCTAGAAAATGTTTTGAGTCATTCAGGATTATATATATCGGGGAGTAGGATTCTTTTTACTCCTCCGTCCCTTTGTCGCTCTGGTGAGGCATCCTGACGTAGAGTTTTGACTCTTCTCTTCTCAAATTTCACTAAAAAAATTTAGGATCATGCGGGTATCTTGGAATCGTTCCGATGGATTTGTGACGAGAACATTGTTCTTGGTGCCTCCTGACATTTAGGGGTTGTGGCAGTGTCTCGGGGAGTTGAGCTCTGAGGTGTTGTCGTCACAATTTTATCGTTGCAACTCTGGAATACCTGAGTTTCGCCGACATAAAAAATCTCTTTTATGTAGTTTTTGGTGAGATAACCTCAACGCCACCCAGTACTGGGGCGGGAGTTCGGGAGTATTGCCATAACTTGTATAACAGATGCTTTTCGAAGGTTGAGGTAAATGATTTCCGAAGGTTTCTTGGTTATGTGTTGAAGGATGGATACAGCTGGATGTTGGATTTGCTAGCTTTGGGTGAGATATTATGCTTCCCCTGTATCCCCAACACCTGATTGCATAACCGGAAAGGTTCGGAAGTTTAATAGGTGGGAATTCATGTAGCTCTAGTATTTCTTCCGCAGATATTTGGTTTGTGATTGGGTAATCCTCACCAAGTATTTTTTCATGTCCGTACCTTATTGTTTTATTATTCTTCTACCTCTATCTAAGTGGCTTCTCAATTTATGGAAGTCTGACCATTTCAATTGGAGTGCATTCATTCATTTTGTTCGGATGTTAAGACTATATGTTGCAATTTCGATCCACTGGATTCAGCTTGAATATATGTGTGTCAAGATGCTAACGGATGTCACCCTCTTTAGGATGGCTCCTCCAACGCGTTCGAATCCTGATCCGCCACCACCACCTCCACCTCCGGAGGCATGGCAAGGTGTGATGGCCGCTACCAATGCAAACACGCAGCTGATCATGCAACTCTTGCAAGAGCACAACCAAGGGAATCAAGGCCATGGCAACAATCAGAATCAGTTTGCTACACTCAACCAATTCCTTGCTAACCAGCCAAAGACCTTCGGTAACTGTGCCGAGGCAACAAACGCTGATGATTGGCTCGTGGATATCTACAAGCATTTCGAGTGCAGCAACGTCAGGCCTGAGGACTTTGTCAAGTTTTCCTCGTTCCAACTCAAAGACCAAGCTGCAGAGTGGTATCATCAATACAAAGATTCCAGAGGAGGTCGTGTGATTACCTGGGATGAATTCCGTTAAGACTTCAAAGCTCATCACATTCCCCAGAGTGTTGTTGAGAGAAAGCGTGAGGAATTCCGCAACCTAAAGCAAGGTAGCTTGTCTGTTTACCAGTATAACATCATGTTCCAGAAGCTCGCTCGTTTCGCCAAGCAGGATGTCCCCGACGAGACGAGCATGACTTATCAGTTCAGAGGTGGCCTCAGAGAAGATCTTCAACTTGCTCTCGTGCTTTTTGAGCCTCAGAAGTACGATGAGTTTTACAACATGGCACTGAAACAAGAGACTGCTCAACTCAAGTGCGATGATTCCAAGAAGCGAGTCAGAGATGCAACTCCTTCTTCCTCAACTCAAGTGGTGACTAAGCAACAAAAGTATTGGTTGCGTCCTCCTCCTCCGTTCCATCAGCCTTATCAGCAGAAGAGCAAAGGTGGCAATGGATCTTCCCACCCACCAACCTAGGCTTTCAGAACAAGACTTCGTCTCATGCTCCAAGATCAAGTGCTCTGTATCACCATCCTCTCTCGGAGGTCACGTGCACCAAGTGTCAGCAGAAGGGTCACTATGCCAACAAATGCTTCAATCAGAGGCGTCTTCCTCCTCCTCCTATGAGATCTGCCAGTACCGTAGTGGTCAAAGATAATCCCAAGCACGCCAAGGTCAACATGATGAACGCAGCTTAGGCAGAGGACTCGTCAGATGTGATTATGGGTAACCTTCCTGTTAACGATATTCCAGCAAAAGTTCTTTTTGACTCTGGTGCATCGCATTCTTTCATGTCATTCCCATTTGCATCGGAGCACAACTTTGGTACTAAGGAATTACCTAAAGCATTGCAAGTTGTTTCTCCAGCTATGCGTTTGAGTTCTAGCATGATGGTCCCGGATATTTCTATCATGATGGGTGATTTCAAGTTTCTGGCTTCTCCAATGGTCCTTGGTAACTCGGATATCGATCTTATTCTCAGAATGGACTGGGTTTCTAAGCACAAGGCTTATCTTGATTGTGATGCCAGACAGATTCAATTGACACATTCGTTTGAGGATGTAATCGTCTTTGCCACTCGTGATAATACATGTCAGGACCCCGATTCCAAGTCACATCGATCTAGCCGGTAACACCTCATATCACATTGCGCCCTCACGCACGGTATAGCCACGGGTGTCGCCTTACCATGGCCCGGGACCGTTTGCGCCTTTTGGCTCACGTATATGATAGTGTCGCTAGCATCCATATGACAGAGAACCCGGGCCGACATGGCTAGTCGTGGACCCAAAGCGGCACAGACCTATGGAGACAGGCATACATGAATCACATCGAGCATGTCGGTCATCAGCGAGTGAATCTGGGCTGTAGCACTGGGCTAACAGGACTCCGGGGAACCCGGGCTATTGCAGGCTAGGCAGGACTCCGGAAGTCACCGCGTGACATTTCCACGAAGGGACAGACATAGGAACGAGGTGAAACACATGTCGGCCAGTCAAGTGTCCTGAGCAGTAGTGCTGGGCTAGCAGGACTCCGGTGAACCGGGCTATAGCGGACTACTATGGCTCAAGGAGCACTAGACTACATTTCCCCATAAGAGAGGCTGCCAAGGATAAACAACTAGATTGTCGGATCCCACACATACCAAGCATTTCAATCATACACACAATATGCTCGATATGTGCAAATACAACATGGCATCACAACAAAACTCTACAACTCAAGTACTTTATTTAAAGGATCCAGAGAGCCATACATAACATGTTCATACAGGTAGGGGTCACATGACCCGACACTCAAGTCATACAAGCATACAAGCACATGCGGAAGCAAATAGTCTGAGTACAGACACTAGAAAGAAAGAAGGCTTCTCGAAGCCTGTCTATCTACATAGGGCCCTCCATGGCCAGGATCACCACCTGGGTGGAAAGTTACTCATCGACGTCGAGGTCTACATAAAACCCATCGGAGGGGGCGGTGCTGTCGTCTGAAAACAGTAATCAAAGCAAACATGAGTACAAAGGTACTCAGCAAGTCTTACAACAGAACCTACTATACATGCTCATTCTCAAGAAGGTGGTGGAGTTATTGTAGCAAGCCAGCTTTGACTCTTGGCTAAGCTATCCTACGAGACACCACTAGCAAAATAGTTTTCGCACACGAGTCCACTAATCACCAACACAATACTCCACTGGGGATCCTCCCTCGTCATCCTACGAGAGGGCCATCCTCGGTACTCACACTTATCTTGAGTCTTTTAGTAGTAACCATTAACTTATTTATGAACTGTATAGGCAACCAAGTAGTCCTTTACCGCGGACGCGGATATTCGAATAGATGATGTTAACCCTGCAGGGGTGTACTTCTGCATACACTCTCTCACCACTTACCGTCGTTTACATGACATGTACTTGGCAACCTTCAAGCGGAAGACCAACGAGGGTGTCGGCCACGGCCTACCTAAACACTCAAGTCTCTAGTCCAGGTTTATCTCCTATCCAGGTTCCATCCGCAGGGAGTCCGGCCGAGGTTTCCACATATGGCCCCGAACGATGTGAACAGGGTTCCTGAGACACCAAACGGGTGACTCGATACACCGTGCCATGGTGTATCTACCGCATCATAGCCCACCCATAGGGTCAGCGCTACGCACGGCCGCCAACACATAACCTACAAACACCAGAAACTAATTGCAACTCCTGGACAGAGTACTAGGGTGATTAAGAAGCCGAGAGGGTCAATTAAGGATCCCAATGCATGGTAGTAGCTGATTCTTAAATCACACATACAGATCTCAGTTCTTAGGGACGGCCTCAATGAAACAAACCACCATGTACTCCTACATGGCCTCTCATCAATACCTTTACCAAATCATGTTCAGCACATCTATCACATTACCGACATAATCATTTCACTCTAGCCCATCGCCCAGATGAACCAGACCTGACACAACTCTAAGCATAGCAGGCATAGCAAGGTAGGAAACACATACATGGCTCAATCAACTCCTACACATGCTAGTGGGTTTCATCTAGTTATTGTGGCAATGACAGGTCATGCAGAGGATATAAGGGTTCAACTACTGTAGCACACAGCAGTTTGAAACGTTGTTGTCTTAATGCAGTAAATGAGAGTAGAGGCGAGAACATGGGATTGTATCGATATGATCAATTTGGCTGCTTGCCTGATGGAGTGGTAGTAGGGTACTACCCTTCAGTTGGATACTCGGAGATATCCTCGGAGGCAGAACCTACCACGAAAAACACACAGAATATAATCAACACATGGCAATATGCAACAATATGATGCATGCTATGACATGGCCAAATGATGTGTCATGCCTAATGCAATGTCAAACAAGTTGAAATGGGTCCATTTGAATCAAAAATTCAAATGGAAGCTTAAGTTCTTATGCATTATAAGTGTATTAGCTTGTTTCACCTAAACAGCATGGTTAAAGTGTTTTTTCATGCATGAAACCATTACATATGGAAAGATTGAATTTTTATGATCATTTTTTATATGTAATTTGTGGGATTTGGAACTATGGTTGATTTTCTATGATTTTTAGAAGTTTAGGCTATTTTCTGGAATTTCCTATATAAGAATAAATCCAGAAAATAAATAATTGCGTCAGCACTACGTCACTGTGCCATCAGCGAGTCAAAGGCGCCAGCCCAGGTCAAACCTGACGGCTGGGACCCACACGTCAGTGAAGCATCTAATTAACAGGGTTAAATTAACACTAACTAAACTGTCAGCGGGGCCTGGGCCCGCATGTTAGTGACCTAAACTAACTAAATTAGTTAGTGCTAAACCTAGGTTAATTAGCAGAGGGGGGCCCACTTGTCATGGACTCAGGGGAGTCAACCTGGGCCCACCCAGTCAAAGTCAATGGGTCAAACCCGCCGGCGTTTAACCACCGGCGAGGCCGGACGCGGCGGAGGCTTCGAAAAACGCCCACAGACGACCATTTGCGCGGCGGAGAGGCTCTACACATTGCTGGGAGTAAGCCGCAGCATTTGGTGGCAGTAGTTGGGCTCGGGGTTGCCGGAAACGACACCAGCGACGAGTTTGGCGGCAGCCGGAGTCGGGTGCAGATGAACCCGAGGCTACGGGGCACGGCGAGGCATGTGGGGTGGTGCGTTAGGTTCCTGTGGACGTGGTGAGTCCGGTGACGCGCTCGGATTCGAGCTTACGCGTCTGTGGCTACGATGGTGACACGGCCAGCGGAGCCGGGCTCTCGGCCGTGATGGCCAACGGGGTTAGGGGAAGCTCGAGCGACGTGTCTATGGGGAGAAGAGAGAGGAGCTCACGGCGAGTGCAGCGGTGGCCTCGGAGAGCTAGGGGAGGCAGCGAGTCGAGCGCGGGGTCGCCGGCAATCTCGGAGCCCGAAGGTTGAAGAAGAGGTTGAGGAAGACGTTGCAGGGCTTCCGGCATTGCGTAGCTCAGCTAGGAGGTCGAGGGAGATGCAGCGGAGCTCGTGGACACGGTGGGGCGGCACGGGGACGACGGTGGCTATGGCTACGGCGGCAAGACGGCGGCGGCTGCGTCGGCCATGGCTTCGGGGGAGCGAGGGAGAGAGCCGGGGGAGGAGTGTGAGGTGTCCAGGGGGTAGAGGGCGCGACGTGGAGGCCGTCTAGCCTGTCCAGCGGCGAAGCGGCAAGCGGGAGGTGGCGCTCGGCGGTGCGCGCGCGTCGGGCACGCGCCCGTCGTCCTTCTGTCCCAAGGAAGGGGACGACTGGCACAGCCAGATGGACTTGGCCGTGCTGGGCTGGCCATTTGGGCTACAGGCGCGCCAGGTAAGAAGGCCCAGGTGGGTTTCTCTCTCTCTCTGTTTTCTGTTTTTATTGATTTTCTATTATTTCTATAACTTTGTGGCTTTATTAAAAATAGTTATTCACTTACAAAAATCCTGAAAATAATCATAGGCTCTGTTTAGATTATTTCCAGCAGCCCACACTTATTTCCAGAATTATTTGAGCATTTAAAATATTTTATAGTATTTAAATGCCCAAATTCAAATACTTATGATTTAATTCAAAAAATCCAGAATGTCCTAGAAAAGGGTGCACCATTTTTGCCAGGGGTTTTAGCCCAATCCAGAAATGATGAACATTTTGTGAAGGGCATTTTGGGTTCATTGAAACCAATTTTAGTAAACCCTAGTTGGTTTAAGGGGGTGCTGGGGGTTCTGTTATCCCCATTTCATCTTTCTGGGAGAATTAAACATGATGCAAGCACTCTAATGCATGAACTTGCTAGGGTGTGACAACACCATTTGACTCTTTTCTCTCAATGAGAAGGGTGAGCTGGATGCCATTTCTCAGATTCCAGACGTTTGCGAATATCAAGACGTCTTTCCAAAAGAGCTCCCAGGAATGACTCCGCACCGGCCAGTTGAATTCGTCATCGATCTTGAGCCTGGCACGGAACTTGTTTGCAAACGTCCTTACAATCTTGGACCTGGAGAGTTGAAGGAGCTAAAGAAACAACTCGATATTCAAGAGCGAATGGGTCTCATCCGACCAAGTTCTTCTCCATGGGGTTGTGGTGTTCTTTTCGTCAAGAAGAAGGATGGAACGGACCGACTTTGTGTCGACTACCGTCCATTGAATAAGAAGACCATAAAGAACAAGTACCCACTTCCCAACATCAACGAGCTTTTTGAACAACTCAAAGGTGCTCAAGTATTCTCCAAGCTTGATCTCCGTATGGGCTATCATCAGATTCGCACTCGTGAAGAAGATATCCCCAAGACAGCATTCAAAACAAGCTATGGTTCATATGAATACACCGTCATGTCTTTCGGCCTCGTCAACGCCCCTCCAACATTCTCTCGCATGATGAACTTCATCTTCAACGCCTACACAAATGACTTCGTCTTGGTCTACCTCGATGACATTTTGGTCTTTTCCAAGAACAAGGAGGATCATGCCAAGCACTTGAGATTGGTTCTGGACAAACTCAGAGAACATCAGTTCTATGCGAAGTTTTCAAAGTGCGAGTTTTGGCTCGATGAAGTTCTCTACCTTGGACATATCATCTCCGCCAAGGGCATAGCGGTTAATCCTGAGAAGGTGTCTGCAATTGTGAATTGGGAACCGCCTCAGAACATGAAGCAACTCCGCAGCTTCCTTGGGCTCGCAAGCTATTATCGAAGGTTCGTTGAGAACTTCTCAAAGATCACAAAGCCTCTGTCCAACCTCCTACCGAAGCATGTGAAGTATGTCTGGTCGCCTGAATGTGACATCGCTTTCAACACCCTGAAAGAGAAGTTAGTCACTACTCCATTTCTGACTCCTCCTGATGAATCCAAACCGTTCGAGGTCTTCTGTGATGCTTCCCTTCAAGGTCTTGGTGCAGTGGATGCAAGAGAAGAAAGTTGTGCCCTATACCTCTCGCCAGTTAAAGCCCAATGAAAAAACTACCCCACTCATGACCTCGAGTTGGCGGCAGTTGTCCATGCTCTTTTAACTTGGAGACATCTCTTATTGGGAAGAAAGGAGGACATCTTCACTAATCACAAGAGTCTCAAGTACATCTTCACTCAGCCAAACCTCAACCTCAGGCAGACTCGTTGGGTCGAAATGATTCAAGAGTATAATCTGAGTCTTGAATATACTGCAGGCAAGGCTAATGTAATTGCTGACGCATTGAGCAGGAAGGCTTACTGCAACAGTCTGATTCTCGAGCCTTACCAACCGGAGCTTTGTGAATCTTTCCGCAAACTCAATCTTCAAGTTGTTCCTCAAGGTTTCCTCGCCAACCTCCAAGTCTGTCCTACTTTGGAAGATCAGATTCGCGAGGCTCAACTTCTTGATGCTATGGTGAAGGTGAAAATTGGGATTGCCAAGAGTAAACCCAAGTACAAGTGCTATCGTCTTGATGGCAAGGATACTCTATTATTCGAGGATCGCATTGTTGTGCCTAAGGGTGACTTCGTAAAGTCATTATGAATGAGGCTCACAATTCACTCCTCTCTATTCACCCTGGAAGTACAAAGATGTACCAGGACCTCAAGCAGTCATATTGGTGGACTCGAATGACGCGGGAGATTGCTCTGTTCGTGAATGAATGTGATGTCTGCAGAAGAGTGAAAGCAGAACACCAACGACCAGCTAGTCTCCCCCAACCTCTTGCCATTCCAGAATGGAAGTTTGGCCATGTTGAGACGGACTTCGTGACTGGATTTCCAAAGTCCAAGCGTGGCAATGATGCTATCTTCGTTGTCATCGACAAGCTCACTAAAGTGGCTCATTTCCTTACTATGAAAGAATCTATCACAGCAGCTCAGCTGGCAGAGCTACATACCTCCAGGATTGTCTCCTTCCATGGCATTCCGCAGTTGATATCTTCAGATCGTGGCAGCATCTTCACATCCAAGTTCTGGGACTCTTTTCAGAAGGGCATGGGCACCAACATTCACTTCAGCACAGCCTTTCATCCTCAAACCAGTGGCCAAGTCGAGCGGGTTAATCAAATTCTTGAAGATATGCTCAGGGCATGTGTCATTTCTTTCGGTATGAAGTGGGAAGATTGTCTTCCATATGACGAGTTCTCCTACAACAACAGCTTCCAAGCGAGTTTGGGCAAGGCCCCATTCGAGATTCTCTATGGCAAGAAGTGTCGTACTCCTCTTAACAGACGGGTGATCGTCAACTTCTTGGCAATGACTTGATCACAGAGGCTGAAGAAATGTGCAAAGTCATTCGTGATAATCTCAAAGCCGCGTAGTCATGCTAGAAGAGTTACTATGATAGCAAGCATCGTGACTTGGCTTTCGAGATCAGAGACCATGTTTACCTCCGCGTCTCTCCAATGAAAGGTACTCGCCACTTCGGTGTCAAAGGAAGCTTGCCCCTAGATACGTGGGCCCATTCAAGATCATTGGCAAAAGAGGCGATCTCGCCTATCAACTTGAGCTTCCATCCAACTTTGCAAATGTGCACGACGTGTTTCACGTATCTCAGCTCTGCAAGTGTTTCAAGACTCCTGGCCACACCATCAACTTTGTAGAGATTGGTCTCCAGGAAGACTTGTCTTATCATGAGCACCCCATTGCTATTCTTGAAGAAACTGAGCGCAAGACTCGCAGCAAGTCTATCAAATTCCTCAAAGTCAAGTGGTCACATCATTCCAACCGTGAAGCCACCTGGGAACGCGAGGATCACCTCCGTTCTGAGTACCCGGAGTTTTTCCAGTCCTAGATCTCGGGACGAGATCCTTTCGTAGTGGTGGAGTGTTGTAACACCCCGTATGTAACATGCCATATTTGTATTCCAACTCTTGCCATTTCCGGCACTAAGTTATGTTATTTCCTCGTTGTCGGGTTTTTTTCATCGTGTTGTTTTGTCATTGTCATGCATCTCATATCATGTCATCACGTGCATCGCATTTGCATACATGTTCGTCTCATGCATCCGAGCATTTTCCCCGTTGTCCATTTTGCATTCCGGCGCTCCTATGTCCTCCGATGTCCCTTTCTACCTCTTTTCATGTGCAGGTGTTAAACATTTTTGGATTGGCCTGAGACTTGCCAAGCAGCCTTGGTTTACTACCGGTAGACCGCCTGTCAAGTTTCGTGCCATTTGGACTTCGTTTGATACTCCAACGGTTAACCGAGGTACAGAAAAGGCCTCGTGTGTGTTGCAACCCAACACGCCTCCAAAGTGGCCCAAAACCCACCAAAACCTCCTCCATCATCTAGATCGTTCGATCACGATCGCGTGGCCGCAAACCGTGCTCAATTTGGAGCCTCCTAGCTCCCTATGCCTATATATATGTGCCTCCCCATCAAAATCCGTACGAAACCCTAGACCCCTCCCTTTCCACGCGACGCCGGTCAAAATCCGGACGGCTGGACACGTCTGCCCGCTCCGCCGGACGAACCAGCGCGTGACACGTGTCCCGCGGGCGAGCCCCACTTCGCCGCCGCCGCGCGGGCCCGCCAGGCCCAGCGCCGGCCCTCCCCGCCGCCGACCGGGCCGAAGCCGCGCGCCGCCCACATCCGCTTCTTCCTCCTTGCACCCACCGCCGCCTTTCGCCTGATCCTCGCCGCCAGAGCCGCCCCTCGCCGCCCGGATCTCTGCCTCGCGCCGCCGTGGACGTGCGCCGGCGACCGACGCCAGACGTCGCCGCCTCCAAGCGCCCCTCGCCGCCCTCAGATCCCCGGAAAGCGCCGCCAACCGCCGCCTCTTCTCCGTTTCCAGCGAGCTCCCGCCACTGCCCTCGGTTCGCGTGCACCGACTTCTACAGTAACCGATCCAGATCCGGATCTCGGGTTGACTTTTGCCCCCTAACCCTAATATTTTATGCCTACTTCATCATGCCATAACTCTACAACTGTGGCTCCGTTTTGGGCGTGTAGCATATCGATTTGTTCGTCTCGACGAGTAATTCATTTCATCTCATTGCATCATGTTCATTCTAGCTCATCTTGATGCCCTAAATGCTGTTGGAAGAGTGCTAGTTTCTGTTAGTGACAGATTCATACCAGTAATTGGTCATTTGTCATTTTTGCTATGATTGATGTGTGCCTCCTATGAACTTGAGCCCTACATGAGTTTTGATGTATGTCATGCCATCTTTACAGGGGTGTATGCCATGTATTTTTGTGATCTCTGTGGTGACTAGCACAAGCATGCAAAGTAGCCCTCTTAATGTTGCTGATTTCAGGGACTTTGAAATATTCTATGTCTTTGCCCTGTCATTATTTTTATGCCATGTGTTCTTGTTGCTACCGAGTGATCCGTGCCTCTTTTGAGCAT
Source organism: Triticum urartu (assembly GCF_056163025.1). Classification (NCBI taxonomy): domain Eukaryota; kingdom Viridiplantae; phylum Streptophyta; class Magnoliopsida; order Poales; family Poaceae; genus Triticum; species Triticum urartu. The sequence continues at coordinate 265,208,697 of NC_141875.1, forward strand.
GATCAGAAAGGATGTTTTGAGGATATTGTTGTGCTCTATCCATCCATGCCTTTGTTTGTAGTTATGGAGCACTCTAGCTTGAGTCACTCGAGCTCTACTTTTGCTATAAAATGTTCCTAGCAGAATGTTTACATGTTAAGCATTTTTGCTAAGCTTGTTGTAGTTGATCCATGCATGCTATGATGTTGTTCTTGCCATGTCTAGCTTCTGTGCCATGTCTACTTGCTGGGTGTTTGCTTAGTTTGTCATGTAATGCCTTGTGTTGAGTGCATCGAGCTCGTAAACATGCCTACTCAATATCTGTTTTGCCATGTTCCAGTTTTCTGCTAAGTCTGAATCTGTTAATGATAATTGCTATGTTCACATGGTTACCATTGTATTTTCTGATCCCTTTTGGCTTTTGGTCAGTAAGGGACTTTTGTTGTATGCTTTGAGTAGCATCATGCAATGCCTTGCTTTTCCATGATATGTTCCTGTAGCATGTTGTTACCGTGCTCTAAACATTGCTTCCTGATGTTAAATTCCTGACATGTCGTTATTTTCACTAAGTCTGTAACCTGATATCTTTTGCTCTTTTGCCATGCTTGTTTGAACCTGCTATTGAGTGAATTAGCCTTAGCTCAGTGTTCATCTTTTGTCAAGCATCTTGAGCGGATCCCTACCATGTATTTTTTTGCTATGTTAGAGTGCATTAGCTTGTTGTTCTTGATGCATTTAGGTGGCCTCGTGTTGTTAATCGCAGATCGGTGCCATATTTGTTTTGCTTGTCTTTTCCAAGCCGTGCATCTGATTCCAGTGATCTTTATATTGACTTCGACCGAAATCAACTCCCCTTTCCAGTGGCACTATTGGTTTTCCATGTTGAGGCCAGGTTCAATCATTCTTTTCCGAAACATGCATATGCATCGCATATCACATCCCGCATATCATGCCATATCTTGCATCATGTTGCTTATGCATTGCACGTGGTTGATTGTGTCTCCCTTTGCTTTTTGTTCTTGCTTGGGTAGAGCCGGGAGACGAGTACGTGATCGAGGAGCCCGTTGAGTACGCTTACGAGGATCAAGCTAACATCAACTCGGAGAACTTTGTGGGCAAGATGACCATACGCTCGAAATCACTTCTATCTTTGCTTGCTAGATGCTCGCTCTATTGCTATGCCTATGCTACGATACCTACCACTTGCTTATCATGCCTCCCATATTGCTATGTCAAACCTCTAACCCACCTTGTCCTAGCAAACCGTTGTTTGGCTATGTTACCGCTTTGCTCAGCCCCTCTTATAGCGTTCCTAGTTGCAGGTGAAGATTGGAGTTTGTTCCTTGTTGGAACATGTTTATTGTTGGGATATCATTATTATATCTTGTCTATTTTTAATGCATCTATATACTTGGTAAAGGGTGGAAGGCTCGGCCTTATGCCTGGTGTTTTGTTCCACTCTTGCCACCCTAGTATCCGTCATACCGGTGTTATGTTCCTTGATTTTGCGTTCCTTACACGGTTGGGTTATAATGGGAACCCCTTGACAGTTTGCCTTGAATAAAACTCCTCCAGCAAGGCCCAAACTTGGTTTTAGCATTCACCACCTAGCCCCTTTTCCCTTGGGTTTCCGGAGCCCGAGGGTCATCTTTATTTAAACCCCCCAGGCCAGTGCTCCTCTGAGTGTTGGTCCAAACTGAGCTATCTGCGGGGCCACCTCAGGGAAACTTGAGGGTTGGTTTTACTCGTATCTAGTCTCATCTGAGTGTGCCCTGAGAACGTGATATGTGCAGCTCCTATCGGGATTTGTCGGCACATTCGGGCGGTTTTGCTGGACTTGTTTTACCATTGTCGAGATGTCTTGTAACTGGGATTTCGAGTGATTGTCTTGGGAGAAGGAATATCCTTCGTTGACCGTGAGAGCTTGTGATGGGCTAAGTTTGGACACCCCTACAAGGATTTGAACTTTCGAAAGTCGTGCCCGCGGTTATGGGCAGATGGGAATTTGTTAATGTCCGGTTGTAGAAAACCTAAAACTTAACTTAATTAAAATGAATCTACAGAGTGTGTGGCCGTGATGGTCTCTTTTCGGCAGAGTCCGGGAAGAGAACGCGGTCTCGTGTTATTCTTGTATGTAGGTTGTTCTAGGATCATCTCTTGATCATTGTTTCTCGATCATGCCTTTGCCTTCTCTTCTCCCTCTCATTTTTGTATGTTAGCCACCATATATGCTAGTCGCGCTGCAGCTGCACCTCATATTTTACCCTTCCTATAAGCTTAAATAGTCTTGATCGCGAGGGTGTGAGATTGCTGAGTCCCCGTGACTCACAGATTCCTTCCAAAACCAGATGCAGGGACCGATGATACCGCTCCAGGTGATTCGACTAAGCTCAAGTGGGAGTTCGATGATGACTCAGGACGATACTACGTTTCCTTTCCAGACGGTCAGTAGTGGTGCCCAGTTGGGGCGATCGGGGACTTTGTCGCATTAGGGGTTGTTCTTTATTTTGGTTCCGTAGTCGGACCTTGAGTGTAACTGGATGAATGTAATGATATTTGTGCTATTGTGTGATGTGGTGAGTGTAAGCCAACTATGTACCTCTTTTCGTTATTCATTACATGGGTTGTTGTGAAGATTACCTCACTTGCGACATTGCTAACAATGTGGTTATGCCTCTAAGTCGTGCTTCGACACATGGGAGATATAGCCGCATCGTGGGCGTTACAGCCTCGCTCTGGATCCCTTTGTCAGGGGTCTTATGTTCTATTACGGGCTGGATTTTCACGATCTGGCCCCGGACTCCCTTCTTCACATCTCGTCATTTATTATCGTTTGTGAGGCCTTCCTCCGCATTACCCCTCACTTCGGCTTGTGGCTCAAGACCTTCGATGTGAAGCCGAAGATGGTCGAGGGACAGTATGCAGCATGCGGAGGTGCTTTAATAAGCAAAATTGCTGATGCTCCATGGCCAAAGGGTTCCTTTCCATAGGTGTCCGGATTGTGGCAACGGGAGTGGTTTTACATCACAGCTCCCTGAAGTGCCAAGTGGGTAGCTGCCCCAACCTTTCGCTCGGGCCCTCCACCACAACTGATGTCATGGATCAGCAGGGGACTGAGCTGGGGTCCAGCCAAGGACGTGCCAATACTGCAGAGCCGTATCCGAGATCTCTTCGAGGGAGATTTCAGTCTGGTTATGGTAATGCAAGTCATGCTGGTTCGTCGAGTCCAGCCTTGATAACGCCAGCCCCTCCGCATGTGGGAATTCAACCCAGAAGGACCGCGCACCATTCAGAATTTCCTTTGCATGACGCACGAGGAGATGTAAAAATCGTTCTTCGAACCACAAATAGAGTGTCCAGACACTACCGAGGACGTGGGCCTGAGCAGCTACCGCACCATCGCCGAAGTAAGTAATCCCATGGACGAACACACCATCCTTTTATTTATCATGACATCATTATGAAGAATCACTCTTTGACCAGGACTGGATAACAAAGGCGAAGATCATCCAGTGTTCGGCCCCCCTTCCCGAAGGCTTGGACAATCTGGTGCTGGAAAAGATGCTCGAGCCAGCACCTTGTCCGGTGCCCTCAAAGGAAAACGAAGGGGAGAATAAAGAGGGCGAAAGCGGGCCTCCATCGCTACCTATTCCAACCGAGGGAATGAGCGCCTCCGCGAGGGAGGATAACCGAGGGGAAGAATCTGACATTCTCTCTCCCCGGGGAAGGAAGAGGACTACCTCCGAAGATCCGGAGATCAAGGCTTCCAAACGGGAGAAGAAATCTCCGCCAGAGGGTCCTGCCACGGAGGGTGTTCTTGCCGCACAATGTTCGCGCGGGGATCAGCCCTCTAACGAGCTGTAAGTAATCAAAAGGTATTTAATAGTGAAGATATCCTACCTTACTTCTGAGGAAAATAACCGAAGTATTTATCTTGCAGTTCGGATCTAAGCCCTTCTCAGCTGAGCTCATCTTCGGGCGATCTTCTTCTGGAGATGATGGAGAGCGAAACGCCTCCCCCTGCCACACCGCCTTACGAAGCGGGTGACCCTGAGGTGTCATCGCAGAGGGCTTCTCCTGATCCGGCAAGGCCAGAAGGTGATCCTATGGCCGCCCGAAGTCCTCAATATCCGGCTCTCGAAGAGAGCAATCAAAAGAGTCCGACATCATCTGATGTGCGGTTGGATGTACGGAGGGATCTGCTGGAGAAGGCGGCTACCTCAGAAGAGCACCGCACATTGATGGGTACGGTGATTGAAAGGATTTCGTCCGCCGAAAGCAGGCAGCATGAAGCCTTTATGAGTCTACTGACGGGTTTTGAGGTACGTGAAATGATGTATATTTTTGGAAGTACCGCACATTTTTAGATGTGCCCTGTGTAGATAGTAGCCCCTGAGACTCTGGTTTTCGTCGAAAACGGTGGCAAACAAAGGATCATAGTCCCAGGTAATAACCATACTGCCTTTATGTGTAGGTGATGGAGGCTCCGGTGGCTAGCCGGACTAATGGGTATGCCGAACTAAAGCGGTAGCTGGATGCGGCAGATGCCGACATCGTGCTTGTCAACGAGCGGCTTGACGAGGCACAGGGTGAGTGGCCTTTCTGGTGATCGTCACATAATAAGAGGAGCATGATGCCAGTATCTTTAATATGTTGTGACTGCAGATGGAGCGGCCACCGTGGAGACCCTTCGGGCGGAGCTTGCCCGAGCCAAGGAGCAAGCAAGGAGTAGCAGTGCGGCTGCTTTGCAAGCGGCCGAAGAGTTAAGGGCCGAACAGGCCGCACATTGTGAGAGCACAGAGAAAATGGCAAGATGGCTGTAAAGTTAAAAGATACTGCCGACCATTGCCAGCTTCTTGAAGAAGAAAACCGGGCGAAGGCGACGGACCTGGAAAAGGCCACGATGGCGACCAAAGACACCCGCTCTGCGATGAGAGCGAAGAAGGAGGAGCTGCGTCAAGCCGGGGATATCGCGGCTGGGAAACCCTTTATGCTGCGGAGGAAGTTTGGAGATCCTCGGTATGCCCCTCTGGACCGGCTGTGGAGTTTGGCGGATGCATATCTGGACTTGGCGGCGAGTGCTGTCGATGCGGCCGAATACTTCCGAGATCAAACAAATCATGAAGTGGACAAGCTATTCTGGTCACAATTTAACATTCTAGAGCATCCGCTTCCATTGACTGATCGGCTTGCCGAATGGGCCGAGCTGAATAGATTGTCCAGACTTGCCATGAGGTCTGTTGTGGATCATCTGTGGCCGGAAAGGCCAAAGCCGAATATCTATTTTAGTTTGGTGCAACAGTTCCTTGGTGTGGTGCCGCGCATTAATGCGATGAAGAGGTCGGCATGCATAGAAGGCTTGTGGATGGCCCTTGCCCGTGTCAAAACATACTGGGCGGAGATGGATGCCACCACTGTTGCGGCGCAGGGTTCGGCCATAGGCCGAGTGGCTGCCGAGCACTATTTTGAAGAAGTTTTGGAAGGCGCTCGTTCGATAGAGGCCCAATGCTCGAAGAATATTATGTTTGAGTGACATGTATTCCCATTGTAAAAACAATGTTTTATTAAGTTTATCAAGGCTGTATTTATACTTTTGCCCGAAAGTATTATGATGCCTTCTGTGCGGCCGTTTATGTATATATGTATATAACCTGAAAGATTGCAGTCGTCGGCTTCAGCCCCCATGCATATAATGCGGGGGTGTTCGCAGAAGACGCATGTTCACACTTGACCAACGTCTTGGTCCATTAAGGAGGTGATAGCGCAGCGAACTAGGCAACCGGACTAAATGCTTTAACACTTTCACTTAGCCAGAGGAGTTTGACAGTGGGGCTACTATATAGCCCCTGCTGGCTCTGCACTCATCCGAATTCGGGGTGCGTACATGCCTGGCCGGGAAACGGCCCTTCGTTAAGGCGGAGGAATCCCGAAGATTCTGATAGGTCATCGAGTGGTTGACTAGTCTCATGCTATATCATGACAGTCAGTTTTCGGCTTTCTCTACTGATGTGCTCATCCGGATGAACCAGGTCACAATCGCAGTAGTTCTCCTGGTGCCGCCTTAGCCGATAGAGCGAAACGTAAGGCAGCAAAACACAGGAGCCAGGCAAACCCAACATTTGACCAAAGACATGATTCGGAGCTGATGCATATAAGGCCAAACTTGCGACGCCGAACACTCCCTAAGGTATTTGGTCTTTATGGTGTAAACCGGACCTAAATAGTGCCCTTTGTAATAAGCCCCTGGTGTCCAGGTACGTGCAATATTCTGACGTGGCCACATGCCAATACGTCAGCATCATTCTCAATTGTACTGAGAGTCCGAGGGATGTGTATCAACAAGAGACAGTTAAAAAGATTTACGCAGGGTCTTAATATAAAAAGAATTCTTGGAACGGGTCCCTGCTGCACGTCTGCGCCTGTGTCTCCATTGTGTCATATTCTGGACGGGTGTAGCACGATGGTCATATGAAAAAGAGAGGAACTTAATTGAAAAGTTGCCGTGTAAAAAGTAAGTTATACTAAATAAACAATATATAGTTCAAAATGAGTAAAGTTGAGCCTGATAGCCATTTGTGCGTGCGCGTTGAGCCCCTTGTATTGTAATAGGGGTATAGCCATCAAACCTGTATCAATTACATATAGCTGTACCAGACTCGTCCAACCGTGTCCGTGGTCTTAACGACCTGTCAGATGCTTTAGTTGGTGAGGCCGTTTAGTGTGCGGCCGCCAAGGCAGCCGCACTGTCTTCCACGCGAAGGGAGCGCTCAATATTTCCATTTACTGTAATGATTGCACGTGGACCGGGCATCTTAAGAATGAGGTATGCGTAATGTGGTATTGCGTTAAAGCAAGTGAAAGCTTCACGTCCGAGTAGTGCTTGATAGCCACTTTGGAACGGAGCGATGTGGAAGGTTAAATTTTCGCTGCGGAAGTTATCAGGGAAGCCGAATATAACCTCTAGTAGCAGGGAGCCCGTGCAATGGGCCTCTGGGCCTGGCGTTACTCCTTTAAAGGTAGTATTGTTGCGGCTAATTTTTGTTGGGTCTATCCCCATTTTGCGGACTATGTCCTGATATATCAGGTTTAAACTACTGCCGCCGTCCATCAGGACTCATGTGAAGTGGTATCCGTCAATTATCGGGTCTAACACCAAGGCAGCCCATGCCGGATACTTGCCGAGTAATCCCGATGGTCGAAGGTGATCGGCTGGGACGACCAGTGGCAGAACTCCGCTGTGATAGGCCCTGGGACATGTGTCTCTAGGAGTGCCGCTTTGTTTCTCCCCTTTGTCACGTGCAACACATTTACTGTGTTGACTTCTGGTGGGAACTTCTTATGTTCCCCAGTGCTTTGCTTGTGAGGCTCGTCCTCGTCTTCGCTTGGTGTATCCTGCCCCTTGTGTTCGGCATTAAGCTTGCCGGACTGCTTGAAGACCCAACATTCTTTATGAGTATGATTTGCAGGTTTTTCGGGGGTGCTATGGATCTAACATATTTGGTCCAGAATCTTGTTTAGGCTGGACCGTTCGTCTCTGTTGCCGTTGGGGGGGGGCAGCTTTTGCTGACCTGGCCGAGAGCTTTTGAATCCGGCGTGTACCGTTGTGCTCTTCGGGCTGTCTTCTTTATTCCGGCGCTTGTTTTTGCTGCATCGTGATTTCCTGTTTCCGTCCATGACTTCAGATGTACTTGGGTTGCTGGTGCTGCATCGGGCTAACCAGCTTTCCTCGCCCACGCAAAAGCGAGTCATGAGGTTTGTTAATGCTGCCATTGTTCTCGGCTTTTCTTGGCCGAGGTGTCTGGCAAGCCATTCGTCTTGAACGCTGTGCTTGAAAGCTGCTAAGGCTTCGGCGTCCAGACAGTCGACTATTTGCTTCTTTTTAGTGAGGAACCTATTCCAAAGCTTTCGGGCAGACTCTCCGGGCTGTTGAGTTATATGACTTAAATCGTCTACATCGGGTGGTCGGACATAGGTCCCTTGAAAATTTGCCCGAAAGGCGTCTTCGAGCTCTTCCCAGCTTCCAATGGAGTTTTCGGGGAGGCTTTTAAGCCAGTGCCGAGCTGGCCCTTTGAGCTTGAGGGGTAAGTACTTGATGGCGTGGAGATCATCTCCTCGAGCCATATGGATATGGAGGATGTAGTCCTCAATCCAGACCCCAGGGTCTGTCGTTCCATCGTACGCCTCTATGTTTACGGGTCTGAATCCCTCTGGAAATTCATGGTCGAGCACCTCATCGGTGAAACATAGGGGGTGTGCAGCACCCCCGTATTTGGGTGCACCGTGGTATTGGGATGTTTGTTTTGTTGCATTGCGTGCTGGAGCACGCTTGCGTGGCCCGTAGATGGATCTGGTTGCGCCGTACTTTTGATGCGAGTCCTCACGTGGATCGCGTACCGGCTTATCTGCGGCGTCGTTTTCCGTTCTATGTTGGCCACGAGGTGGTCTATCTGACTAGATGACTGTTTTATTTTTTGATTGCAGGGGATCTAAGGCCTCCTCATCGAATTCAGGTAGCAGCTTTCGCTTCGGGTAGCTCTTGGTGTGGCGATTGCCGTAGTACTTTGCTGCAGTGTTGAGTACTTCACTCCATCTGATTCTGAGTGTGTCTTGTGCAGCCCTGAGCCTTTGCTTCTGCTTTTTCAGACTCCTCGCAGTGGCAACCAGCCTTTGATGGGCATTCTGTTGATCCGGGTGCCTGTCCGGTGTGATATCGTCCGGACTGTTATCTTCGATGAGGTCGGGTTGATCGGTTTGATTCTCCATGTTGCCCTGGTCGGGCGATGGTTGCTACCTCTTGAGCTTGCGTTGGATTTCCCTGAAGAGGAAGGGATGATGCAGCAAAGTAGCGTAAGTATTTCCCTCAGTTTTTGAGAACCAAGGTATCAGTCCAGTAGGAGGCCACGCTCAAGTCCCTTGTACCTGCACAAAACGATAGCTACTCGCAACCAACGCGATTAGGGGTTGTCAATCCCTTCACGGTCACTTATGAGAGTGAGATCTGATAGATATAATATTTTTGGTATTTTTGGTATGAAGATGCAAAGTAAAAGTAAAAAAGCAAAGTAAAAAGAAAAGCAAGATTAAAGTGATGGAGATTAATATGATGAGAATTGACCCGGGGGCCATAGGTTTCACTAGTGGCTTCTCTCAAGAGCATAAGTATTCTACGGTGGGTGAACAAATTACTATTGAGCAATTGACAGAATTGAGCATAGTTATGAGAATATCTAGGCATGATCATGTATATAAGCATCACGTCCATGACAAGTAGACCGAAACGATTCTGCATCAACTACTATTACTCCACTCATCGACCGCTATCCAGCATGCATCTAGAGTATTAAGTTAAAAACAGAGTAACGCCTTAAGCAAGATGACATGATGTAGAGAGATAAATTCATGCAATATGAAATAAACCCCATCTTGTTATCCTCGATGGCAACGATGCAATACGTGCCTTGCTGCCCCTTCTGTCACTGGGAAAGGACACCGCAAGATCAAACCTAAAGCTAAGCACTTCTCCCATGGCAAGAACTACCAATCTAGTTGGCCAAAGCAAACGTATAATTCGAAGAGACTTGCAAAGATAACCAATCATACATAAAAGAATTTAGAGAAGATTCGAATATTATTCATAGATAGACTTGATCATAAACCCACAATTCATCGGTCTCAACAAACACACCGCAAAAAGAAGATTACATCGAATAGATCTTCACAAGAGTGGGGAGAAATTTGTATTGAGATCCAAAGAGAGAGAAGAAGCCATCTAGCTACGAACTATGGACCCGAAGGTCTGAGGTAAACTACTCACACTTCATCGGAGAGGCTATGACGATGTATAAGCCCTCCGTGATGACAGCCCTCTCTGGCGGAGCTCCGGCACAGGCCCCAAGATGGGATCTCGTGGATACAGAAAGTTAGGGCGGTGGAATTAGGTTTTTGGCTCCTCTTCTGATCGTTTGGGGGTACGTAGGTATATATAGGAGGAAGAAGTACGTCGGTGGAGCTCCGAGGGGCCCACGAGGCAGGGGGGCGCGCCCTAGGGGGGGGCGCCCCCCACCCTCCTAACCGCCTCTTTGACTCCTTGGAGTAGGGTCCAAGTCTCCTGGATCACGTTCGGTGAGAAAATCACGTTCCCGAAGGTTTTATTCCGTTTGGACTCTGTTTGATATTCCATTTCTTCGAAACACTGAAATAGGCAAAAAACAGCAATTCTGGGCTGGGCCTCCGGTTAATAGGTTAGTCCCAAAAATAATATAAAAGTGGAAAATAAAGCCCAATATAGTCCAAAACAGTAGATAATATAGCATGGAGCAATAAAAATTATTGATATGTTGGAGACGTATCAGGCATCCCCAAGCTTAATTCTTGCTCGTCCTCGAGTAGGTAAATGATAAAAAGAGAATTTTTTATGCGGAATGCTACCTGGCATAATTTCAATGCAAATCTTCTTAATTGTGATATGTATATTCATATTAGAAGGATTCAAGGAAAAAGTTTATATTGACAGAAAAATAATAATACTTCAAGCATACTAACAAAGCAATTATGTCTTCTCAAAATAACATGACCAAAGAAAGTTATCCCTACAAAATCATATAGTCTGGCTATGCTCTATCTTCACCACACAAAATATTTAAATGATGCACAACCCCGATGACAAGCCAAGCAATTGTTTCATACTCTAACTTTTTCAAAACTTTTTCAATCTTCACGCAATACATGAGCGTGAGCCATATATAGCACTATAGGTGGAATAGAATGGTGGTTGTGGAGAAGACAAAAAGAGGGGAAGATAGTCTCACATCAACTAGGCGTATCAACGGGCTATGGAGATGCCCATCAATAGATATCAATGTGAGTGAGTAGGGATTGCCATGCAACGGATGCACTAGAGCTATAAGTATATGAAAGCTCATCAAAAGAAACTAAGTGGGTGTGCATCCAACTTGCTTGCTCATGAAGACCTAGGGCAATTTGAGGAAGCCCATCATTGGAATATACAAGCCAAGTTCTATAATGAAAGATTCCCACTAGTATATGAAAGTGATAACATGAGAGACTCTCTACTATGAAGATCATGGTGCTACTTTGAAGCAGAAGTGTGGTAAAAGGATAGTAACATTGTCCCTTCTCTCTTTTTCTCTCATATTTTTTTATTTGGGCCTTTTCTCTTTTTTATGGCCTCTTTTTTTTATTTGGGCTTCTTTGGCTTCTTTTATTATTTTTTTCGTCCGGAGTCTCATCCCGACTTGTGGGGGAATCATAGTCTCCATCATTATTTCCTCACTGGGACAATGATCTTATAATGATGATCATCACACTTTTATTTTTCTTACAACTCAACAATTACAACTCGATACTTAGAACAAAATATGACTCTATATGAATGCCTCCGGCGGTGTACCGGGATATGCAATATGACAATGATGGAGTGTGTCATAATAAACGGAACGGTGGAAAGTTGCATGGCAATATATCTCGGAATGGCTATGGAAATGCCATAATAGGTAGGTATGGTGGTTGTTTTGAGGAAGTTATATGGTGGGTGTATGATACCGGCGAAAGGTGCGCGGTATTAGAGAGGCTAGCAAAGGTGGAAGGGTGAGAGTCCGTGTAATCCATGGACTCAACATTAGTCATAAAGAACTCATATACTTATTGCAAAAATGTAGAAGTTATCAAAGCAAAGTATTACGCGCATGCTCCTAGGGGGATAGATTGGTAGGAAAAGACCATCGCTCGTCCCCGACCGCCACTCATAAGGAAGACAGTCAATAAATAAATCATGCTCCGACTTCATCACATAACGGTTCACCATACGTGCATGCTACGGGAATCACAAGCTTCAACACAAGTATTCTTTAAATTCACAACTACTCAACTAGCATGACTTTTAATATTATCACCTCCATATCTCAAAACAATTATCATGCTTCAATCTTTTCTTAGTATTCAACACACTCAAAAGAAAGTTTCACAAATCTTGAATACCAAGCATATTATTATTAAGCAAATTACCATGCTATTAAGAGACTCTCAAAATAATTTAAGTGAAGCATGAGAGATCAATAGTTTCTTTAAAAAAAATCCACCACCATGCTCTAAAAGATCTAAGTGAAGCACATAGAGCAAAATTACATAGCTCAAAAGATATAAGTGAAGCACATAGAGCAAAACTACTTAGCTCAAAAGATATAAGTGAAGCACATAGAGTAAAACTACTTAGCTCAAAAAGATATAAGTGAAGCACATAGAGTATTCTATCAAATTCTAATTCATGTATGGCTCTCTCAAAAGGTGTGTACATCAAGGATGATTGTGGCACACTAACAAAAAAACACACAAATAATACAAGACGCTCCAAGCAAAACACATATCATGTTGGTGAATAAAAATATAGCTCCAAGTAAAGTTACCGGTAGAAGTAGACGAAAGAGGGGATGCCTTCCGGGGCATCCCCAAGGTTTGGCTTTTAGCTATCCTTAGATTATCTTGGGGGTGCCATGGGCATCCCCAAGCTTAGTCTCTTGCCACTCCTTGTTCCATAATCCATCAAATCCTTACCCAAAACATGAAAACTTCACAACACAAAACTTAAGGTAGAAAACTCGTGAGCTCCGTTAGCGAAAGAAAACAAAAGACCACTTAAAGGTACTGTAATGAACTCATTATTTATTTATATTGGTGTTAACCCTACTGTATTCCAACTTATCTATGGATTATAAACTATTTTACTAGCCATAGATTCATCAAAATAAGCAAACAACACACGAAAAACAGAATCTATCAAAAAACAGAACAGTCTGTAGTAATCTGTAGCTAGCGCAAGATATGGAACCCCAAAAATTCTAAAATAAATTTCTGGACGTGAGGAATTTATCTATTAATCATCTGCAAAAAGAATTAACTAAATATCACTCTCCAAATAAAAATGACAGCAGTTCTCCTGAGCGCTGAAGTTTCTGTTTTTTACAGCAAGTTCAACAAGACTTTCCCCAAGTCTTCCCAACGGTTCTACTTGGCAAAAACACTAATTAAACACAAAAAAACAACCAAAACAGAGGCTAGATAATTTATTTATTACTAAACAGGAGAAAAAATCAAGGAATAAAAATAAAATTGGGTTGCCTCCCAACAAGCGTTATCGTTTAACGCCCCTAGCTAGGCATAACAAGCAAGAATAGATCTAGGTATTGCCATCTTTGGTAGGCAATCCATAAGTGGCTCTCATGATAGTTTCATATGGCAATTTTATTTTATTTCTTGGAAAGTGTTCCATGCCCTTTTTTAAATGAAATTGAAATCTAATATTCCCTTCCTTCATATCAATAATCGCACCAACCGTTCTAAGGAAAGGTCTACCAAGAATAATAGGGCAAGAAGGATTGCAATCTATATCAAGAACAATGAAATCTATGGGCAAATAATTCCTATTTGCAACAATAAGAACATCATTAATCCTTCCGATAGGTTTCTTAATAGTAGAATCCACAAGATGCAAGTTTAGAGAGCAATCATCAAAATCGCGGAAATCTAGTGAATCACACAAAGTTTTAGGGATAGTGGAGACACTAGCACCCAAATCACACAAAACATAAAACTCATGATGTTTAATTTTAATTTTAATCGTTGGTTCCCACTCATCATAGAGTTTTCGAGGGATAGAAACTTTCAAATCAAGTTTTTCTTCATAAGATTGCATCAAGGCATCAACAATATGTTCAGTGAAGGCTTTATTTTGACTATAAGCATGTGGAGAATTTAGCACGGATTGCAACAAGGAAATACAATCAATTAAAGAGAAACTTTCATAATTAAATTCCTTTAAATCCAATATAGTGGGTTTGGCAACATCTAGATTTTTATTTCTTTCAATCCCACTTTTATCAATTTCATCATAAAGATCTAAATACTCCGAATTTTTAGAACGCCTTCTAGGTAAAGGAAGATCATATTCAGTTTCATCAAGATTCATATTGCAAAACAAAGATTTAATAGGAGACACATCAATAAGTTTTAGATCTTCATCTTGATTTTCATAGGAATTGGAAGAATACGCTTTAATAAAGGCATCTTTGGAGGCACACATCCTAGCAGTTCTTTCCCTGCACTCATCAATGGAAATTCTCATGGCTTTGAGAGACTCATTGATATCATGCTTAGGAGGAATATATCTAAGCTTTAAAGAATCAACCTCAAGAGAAATTCTGTCAACGTTCCTAGCAAAATCATCAACTTTAAGCAATTTCTCTTCAAGCAAAGCATTAAAATTCTTATGTGAATTCATAAACTGTTTAATACTATTCTCAAATTCAGAGGGCATATTATTATAATTTCCATAAGAGTTGTTGTAGGAATTCCCATAATTATTAGAAGGATTACTAGGATTTGGCCTAGGATTAAAATTCCCTCTATAAGCGTTGTTACCAAAATTATTCCTACCAACAAAATTCACATCCATAGATTCATTGTTATTCTCAATCAAAGTAGACAAAGGCATATCATTAGGATCAGAAGAAACACTCTTAGTAGAAAATAATTTCAAAAGTTCATCCATCTTTCCACTCAATACATTGATTTCTTCTATCGCATGCACATTTTTTATTAGAAGATCTTTCAGTATGCCATTGAGAATAATTAACCATAATATTATCTAGGAGTTTAGTAGCATCTCCTAAAGTAATTTCCATGAAAGTGCCTCCCGCGGCCGAATCTAAAAGATTTCTAGAAGCAAAATTCAATCCGGCATAAATTTTTTGTATAATCATCCACAAATTCAAACCATGAGTAGGGCAATTACGTATCATTAATTTCATTCTCTCCCAAGCTTGTGCAACATGTTCATAGTTGTTTAAAGTTCATAATATCGTTTCTAAGAGAGATGATCTTAGCGGGAGGGAAATACTTAGAGATAAAAGCATCTTTGCACTTGTTCCAAGAATTAGTACTATTTTTAGGCAAAGATGAAAACCAAGCCTTAGCGCGATCTCTAAGCGAAAAAGGAAATAGCTTCAATTTAATGACATCATTATTGACATCTTTTTTGTTTTGCATATCACATAAATCAACGAAGCTATTCAGATGAGTAGCGGCATCTTCACTAGGAAGGCGGGCGAATTGATCTTTCATAACAAGATTCAACAAAGCAGTATTGATTTCACAAGATTCAGTATTGGCAAGAGGAGCAATCGGAGTGCTAAGGAAATCATTATTATTGGTATTGGTGAAGTCACACAATTTGGTAGTATCTTGAGCCATCACGACAAACAAGCAATCTAGCACACGAGCAAACAAGAGCAAACGGGAAAAAGAGGCAAATAGAGAGGGAGGATAGAGAGAGAGGGCGAATAAAACGGCAAGGGTGAAGTGGGGGAGAGGAAAACGAGAGGCAAATGGCAAATAATGTAATGCGAGAGATAGGGATTGTGATGGGTACTTGGTATGTTGACTTTTTGCGTAGACTCCCCGGCAACGGCGCCAGAAATCCTTCTTGCTACCTCTTGAGCTTGCGTTGGATTTCCCCGAAGAGGAAGGGATGATGCAGCAAAGTAGAGTAAGTATTTCCCTCAGTTTTGAGAACCAAGGTATCAATCCAGTAGGAGGGCCACGCTCAAGTCCCTCGTACCTGCACAAAATGATAGCTACTCGCAACCAACGCGATTAGGGGTTGTCAATCCCTTCACGGTCACTTACGAGAGTGAGATCTGATAGATAGAATATTTTTGCTATTTTTGGTATAAAGATGCAAAGTAAAAGTAAAAAAGAAAAGCAAGATTAAAGTGATGGAGATTAATATGATGAGAATAGACCCGGGGGCCATAGGTTTCACTAGTGGCTTCTCTTAAGAGCATAAGTATTCTACGGTGGGTGAACAAATTATTGTTGAGCAATTGACAAAATTGAGCATAGTTATGAGAATATCTATGCATGATCATGTATATAGGCATCACGTCCGTGACAAGTAGACCGAAACGATTCTGCATCAACTACTATTACTCCACTCATCGACCACTATCTAGCATGCATCTAGAGTATTAAGTTAAAAACAGAGTAACGCCTTAAGCAAGATGACATGATGTAGAGAGATAAATTCATGCAATATGAAATAAACCCCATCTTGTTATCCTCGATGGCAACGGTGCAATACGGGCCTTGCTGCCCCATCTGTCACTGGGAAAGGACACCGCAAGATCGAACCCAAAGCTAAACACTTCTCCCATGGCAAGAACTACCAATCTATTTGACCAAACCAAACGGATAATTCGAAGAGACTTGCAAAGATAACCAATCATACATAAAAGAATTCAGAGAAGATTCAAATATTATTCATAGATAGACTTGATCATAAACCCACAATTCATCGGTCTCAACAAACACACCGCAAAAAGAAGACTACATCAAATAGATCTCCACAAGAGAGGGGGGAAACTTTGTATTGAGATCCAAAGAGAGAGAAGAAGCCTTCTAGCTACTAACTATGGACCCGAAGGTCTGAGGTAAACTACTCACACTTCACCGGAGAGGCTATGATGATGTAGAAGCCCTCCGTGATGACGGCCCTCTCCGGCGGAGCTCTGGAACAGGCCCCAAGATGGGATCTCGTGGATACAAAAAGTTGCGGCGGTGGAATTAGATTTTTGGCTCCTCTTTTGATCGTTTGGGTGTACGTAGGTATATATAGGAGGAAGAAGTACGTCGGGGGAGCTCCGAGGGGCCCACAAGGCAGGGGGCGCGCCCTAGGGGGGGCCCACCCTCGTGACCGCTTCTTTGACTCCTTGGAGTAGGGTCCAAGTCTCCTGGATCACGTTTGGTGAGAAAATCACGTTCCCGAAGGATTTATTCCCTTTGGACTCCGTTTGATATTCCGTTTCTTCGAAACACTGAAATAGGCAAAAAACAGCAATTCTGGGCTGGGCATCCGGTTAATAGGTTAGTCCCAAAGATAATATAAAAGTGGAAAATAAAGCCCAATATAGTCCAAAACAGTGGATAATATAGCATGGAGCAATCAAAAATTATAGATACGTTGGAGACGTATCAATGGTTCACCCTGCTCTATCGTTGGGTCTATATGACCGCTGTTTCTGCCGAGGAGGGCTTTGGAGCGGCGCTTACGCCTCCGCTTTGACTGCTTCTCGAGGGAACAACCCTTCGCTGCATCCTTCCGTTCCTCGTCGTCGTTTTCTTTGGGTGTGTCCACCATGTATACATCATATGATGAAGTAGGCGGCCAATGACCTGCGGGCAGTGGTTCCTGTTCGTCTCCTGCATCGTCGTCCATACCGTCGATGTCTTCGGAGTCAAAGTCGAGCATGTCGGTCAAATCGTCGATAGTGGCTACTAAGTGGGTGGTGGGTGGGTGGAAAATTTCTTCGTCATCCGCATCCCAATCCTGCCGGACATAGTTCGGCCAGGACTCTCCTGACAAGGAGAGAGACCTTAATGAGTTCAGTATGTCGCCGAAGGGCGAGTGCTGAAAAATATCCGCGGAGGTAAACTCCATGATCGGCGCCCAGTCGGATTCAATAGGCACAGGCGCAGGTGGTTCGGAGTCCGTGACCGGGGAAAAATCCGGTAGTTTGGCGTCACGGCTCCCGTGAAGGGTAATGTCGATATTCGACTCGATCGCCAATGAGAGTGTGGACTCCATGGCGGGGTCTATCCACCCGTCCATGGATGGCGCATCTAGCTCCGAATTGAGGGTCGGAGTGGTTGACGGCGCGATCTCCTGAATACTGTCCGATGGTAGAGCTAAATCATGCTCGTCGTGACCGTGCGGCGCTCTTGGCAAGGGCTTGAGTCCGTCGAAGATCGAGTCTCCGCGAATGTCGGCCGTGTAGTTTAAGCTTCCAAACCTGACCTGGTGGCCAGGGGCGTAGCTCTCGATCTGCTCCAGATGGCCAAGCGAGTTGGCCCGCAATACGAAGCCGCCGAATACAAGGATCTGTCCGTGGAGAAAAGTCTCACCCTGGACTGCATCGCTATCGATGATCGAAGGAGCCATCCAGCCTAATGACGACGACACAAAGGAACTCTCAACGAAAGCACCAATGTCGATGTCAAAACCGGCGGATCTCGGGTAGGGGGTCCCGAACTGTGTGTCTAAGGCGGATAGTAACAGGAGGCAGGGGACACGACGTTTTACCTAGGTTCGGGCCCTCTTGATGGAGGTAAAACCCTACGTCCTGCTTGATTTATTCTTGATAATATGAGTAGTACAAGAGTTGATCTTCCACGAGACCGGAGATGCTAAACCCTAGAAGCTAGCCTATGGTATGAATGTCTGTAGTCCTACAAACTAAACCCTCCAGTTTATATAGACACCGGAAGGGGCTAGGGTTACACAAGGTCGGTTACAAAGGAGGAGATATACATATCCGTATTGCCTAGCTTTCCTTCCACGCCAAGTAGAGTCCCATCCGGACACGGGACGAAGTCTTCAATCTCGTATCTTCATAGTCCAATAGTCCGGCCAAAGGATATAGTTCGGCTGTCCGGAGACCCCCTAATCCAGGACTCCCTCAGACGTCATTGTTCGGCTATGGCCAGCCGAACCCATTCCGAGCAGCTATTTCGTCCTGGCGTGGTGACTCGTCGATGAAGTGCCCCGAATCGACGCAATCAAGCGGTCGTTGTGCATAGAAGGTGCACGGATGGCCTTCGCCCGCGTCAAGATGCACTGGGCGAAGATGAAGGCTGCCGAAGTGGCTGTCGAGGGCCTTCCTTGAGGCAAGAACCACCACACACCGGAGCGCTATTTTAAGGACGTCCTAGAGGGTGCCCGCTTGATAGAGGGTCAATGCTCGAAGGACATTATGTTCGAATAAATGTACCCGAATTGTCCGGACTTTTTAGTATATATGAAGACTTTGTAATATATTTGTGCCTTTGTCTGGAAGTTGTTTCCTCCTATGCGGCTGTTTTTGTATTCCTGAGAGTTTTGCAGTCGTCGGCTTCGGCCCCCATGTAGATACTACGGGGGTGTTTAGAATAGCACATGATCACACTTAACACAACGTCTTGGTCTGTGAAGGAGGTGTCAGTGTGGCAAACCAGACAATCGGACTATGTGGCTTTACCACTCTCACTTAGCCGTAGGAGTTTGACGATGGGGCTAGAAGATAGCCCATGGTATGTACGCGGCTATCCGGATGCGGACGGGTTACATATGTGATTGGAAAAGCGGTCATTCGTGTTATATGGAAACAATCGCTAATGATTTTAATAAGTCGACGAGTGGCTGACCAGCTCTCGCCGCATCATGATAGTCAGTTTTCGGCTTTCTCTACTGAGGTGCTTGACCGGACGAACCATACACACAATCGCAGTAGTTCTCCCTTTACTACCCTAGCCGAACAAATGGAACATAAGGTAGCAAACACAGGAGCCGGGCAACCCAACTATTAACGAAAGACATGACTCGGAGCCGGTGCATACAATGCCAAGCTCGGGACGCCAAATTGTGCTATAAAGCTATTCGGTCTTTTGTGTGCTGACACATACGTGGCCATATAGAGCCCTTGGCGATTTGTGTCGAGGTAAGTGAGACAACTGAGGAGATGGTATATAGTCTATGAGTAAAGGCGATACCGAATAAAAATTGTTTTCATTGAAATCTGGTTGATACGTCAAAACGTGATCTTACAGAGGGCACCAAAGTCGCCTAGGCCATTTTACATGCCAGGGGTCTGAGAAGAAGGGGAAAAGCGCTATACAGGTTCTTGAATTAAGTTTTGGTCTACAAGATCCTTTGGAGCTCCTACCGCACATTTGTGCCACTTTCGCCTTGGAGAGAGAGATTCCTTGAGAGGAATCGTATTCGACTATTTGAAACCGGGCTTGAAAAGAGTCCTTTTAGGTCCATAGGAGGAGTAGGTTTTAACTCATGTGTGGTAAGAGAGAAAAAATAATTAAGGAAAAGGGGAAGGCCATATAGGGTCTAACCGTATTATGGGCGTGTCCATATTGTGCCTCTGCTGATGCCCAAGGTATTTTGAGTTCATAATTATGCACGCGTAGTTCGAATTTCATGGATGTGTGTAGCGACCGGCAGAGGCGAAACTGCTAGTCTACCTCTGGAGTTACCAAGCTGTCAGCAGGCGGGACATACCAGTCTTGTTTAATGATGTCCGGCGGCTTGATGGTCGATGAGGTGTGTGGCTTGACAGGGCCACTCTGTACTTCGGCCATGATGGCCGCAGTATGCTCCTCAATGCGGAGGGAGCGTTCCGTGTTTGCATTGATTGTAATGACACCGTGTGGGCCGGACATATTGAGCTTTAGATAAGCATAGTGCGGGACTGCGTTAAAACGGGTGAAAGCGGTTCGTCCAAGCAGTGCGTGATATCCACTGTGTAAGGGGACGATATCGAAGACCAAGTCTTCGCTTCAGAAGTTATCTGGCGAACCGAAGACGACTTACAATGTTATTGATCCCGTGTAGCAGGCCTCTACACCAGGCATTACTCCTTTAAAGGTAGTTTTAGTGGGCTTGATTGTTGATGAATCAATGCCCATTTTGCGGACAGTGTCCTGATAGAGCAGGTTGAGTCTGATGTCGCCGTCCAGGAGGATTCGCGTAAGATGGAATCCGTCGATGATTGGATTGAGGACCAGAGTTGCCGAACCTCCATGACGGATACTGGTTGGGTGGTCCTTTCAATCGAAGGTGATCGGACAACCCGACCATGGATTGAATTTTGGGGCGACTGGCTCGACGGCATAGGCGTCCCTTAACGCGCGCTTGCGCTCCCGCTTGGGGATGTGTATGACATATATCATATTCACCATTTTTACCCCGTGGGGAAACTTCTTCTGTCCCCTCGTGTTCAGTGGGCGAGGTTCTTTGTCGTCGTCCTTGCTGGGCGGCCCTTTCCCTTTATGTTCGGTGTTAAGTTTGCCGGCCTGTTTAAAGACCCAACAGTTTTTGTTGGTATGATTCGCAGGCTTATCGGGGGTGCCATGAATCTGGCAAGGCCGGTCGAGTATTTTGTCCAAACTAGAAGGACCATCTCTGTTTCCTGTGAGTGGCCTCTTCCGTTGACCGGATTTGGAGCCACTGAATCCTGCGTTGACCGCTATGTCTTCGGTACCTTCGTTGTTGATTCAACGCTTGTGCTTGTTGCATCGTGGTTTGCCATTGCCGTCCCTAGCTTCAGAGGTGCCGGGGTTGGTGCTGCTATTGCTTTTGCGGGCTAACTAGTTGTCTTCTCCCATGAAAAAGCAGGTCGTTAGTGCGGTAAGGGCTGCCATGGGCTTCAGTTTTTCTTGGCCGAGGTGTCGGACGAGCCATTCGTCGCGGGTGCTGTGTTTAAAGGCCATGAGGGCTTCAGCGTTCGGACAGTCAATGATTTGGTTCTTTTTAATTAAGAACCTTCTCTAGAGTTTTTGGGATGACTCTCCGGGTTGCTGGACTATGTGACTGAGGTCATCAGCGTCCGAGGGCCGTACATAGGTACCTTGGAAGTTGTCTCTAAAGGCATCTTCCAAGTCTTCGCAGCTGCCGATAGAATTTTCTGGGGGCTGTTTAACTAGTGACGTTCTGGTCCCTTCAGTTTCAAGGGGAGATATTTGATGGCTTGTAGGTCATCACTGCGAGCCATGTGTATGTGGAGAAGAAAATCTTCGATCCAGACTGCGGGGTCTGTCGTGCCGTCCTGTGACTCGATGTTAACGGGTTTAAACCCTTCTGGGAACTGATGTTCCATTACTTCGTCGGTGAAGCATAGGTTGTGTGCGACGCCTCTGTACCGGACCGTGTCATGACGTAGTTCGGATGAAGTCTGAATGCGGTTTTCTGCCCGGGTGAGGTTGTGCTTGTCGTGCCAGGCCTGATGGCCGATTTCCCGTGCTGGAGCATGGCCCTGTGATCCATAGATTGATCTGATCTGACCGGCCATATTGTCCAGGTCCTGTTGTAGGTCATAGGTGTATCCCAGAGCGTTGTTCCCCTGTCTTTACGACGAGGTGGTACGGGCTGGTGTTCGGCTTGCGTTGCCGCTCTGTGCTGGCGACGTGGTGGTCGGTCAGGTCTTTCAGTAGCGCCACACGTTGGCGGTATGGGCTCTAGGGCCTCATTGTCGAATTGGGGTAACAACTTATGTTTCGGGTAGCTCTTTGTTGGGCGTACGAGGCCGTATTCCTCGTTTGCCAGGACGTTAGTCCATCTATCATTGACCAAATCCTGATCAGCCTGAAGCTGTTGCTGCCTCCTTTTCAGGCTTCTTGCAGTGGCGATTAGCCGGCGCTTAAAGTGCTCTTGTTCGAGGGGTTCCTCTGGCATGATGAAGTCTTCGTCGCCGAGGCTCACACCCTCTTCGAAGATCGGTAGGTAATGACTGTCCTCCGATTCCTCGTTCCCAATAGGATCGTCGGGGTTACTGGCCCATCCTCCCGATCATCATGTTCGGATGTTGGCTCTACATGGGCTTCAGGGTCTTTGGCGTTCTCCGGAGCATTATTCTCTTAGGTGCCGGTATTGCTGTCTTTTTGGCGACACGATTTTGAGTGGCGCCGCTGACATCGATGTTTCGGAGGTGCTTCGGTAGGTTGGTCCTCAACCAGATTCTCCTTGTCGTCATCGCCATCATCTTTGGGTGTGTCCACCATGTACACGTCGTATGTGGAGGTGGCCGTCCATCGTCCGGTAAACGGAGGGTTTTGGCCTTATTCATCTCCGGCGTCGTCGTCCATACCGTCGATGTCTTCAGAGGCATAATCCAGCATGTCGGTTAGATCCTCGACAATGCCTATGAAGTGGGTGGAGGGTGGGACATAAAATTCCCCACTCCCAGCCCCTAGTCTAGGCTGTGCATAAATTGAATTGATCCTTTTGTAATGGCGAGTGATCGCATTTAGTCCGGAGCCTCGTTTGAAGGCGTGGGTTGGACAGAGAAGCAAGAGTCTATGTGGTTGTCCAGAGTCGGAGCCTCCTGGCGGGGCCCACATGGCACAGACCTCGAGAGTTCGGACTTAGAGTCTAGCGGAGTGTCCGGTGCTTCTTCGGTTGCAAGTTCCATAAGTGCATAGAGTCCGGCAGGCTCTAGACTCCCGTCTTCAGACCTGACGGCCTGCTTTGGATCTAAGGCCAGAGCGGTATTCGGGGTCGCGAACCATTTGAGGATCAAATCCCCTCCGGATATCGGCAACATAGTTTAGGTTCCCGTAACTGATCTGATGACGAGGGGAGTAGCTGTCATTCTTCTCGAGGTGACCAATCGAATTGGCTCGCAGCACGGAGCCACCGAACACGAAAATTTGGCCTGGGGGAAAAATCTCCCCCGAAACAGCATCATTGTGGATGATCAAATGAGCCATCGAATCCTTTGTCGATGACACAGATGAACTCTCAATGAAAGCACAAATGTCGGTGTCGGAACCAGCAGATCTCGGGTAGGGGGTCCCGAACTGTGCGTCTAGGGATCGAATGTAACAGGAGGCATGGGACACGATGTTTACCCAGGTTCAGTTCCTCTTGATGGAGGTAAAACCCTGCGTCCTGCTTGATTGACTTTGATGAGTATAGGGGTTACAAGAGTTGATCTACCACGAAATCGTAATGGCTAAATCCTAGATGTCTAGCCTAAATGATTATCACCGCCTCTACAGACTAAACCCTTCGGTTTATATAGACACCGGAGGGGGCTAGGATTTGTAGAGAGTCGGTTGACAGAAGTGTCCCATCCGGACACGGGGGAAGCCTTCTATCTTGTATCTTCATGGCCCACCAGTCCGGCCCATGTCACATAGCCCAGACACCCAAGGACCATCTAATCCAGGACTCCCTCAGCGAGCTCAGCTATTACCGAGGTTCCTGCCAGTAGCCGAGCGGATGGATTAGTGGCATGACGAGCCTGCCCACTGCAACCTCCCCAAGCAATAGCTACCGCCCAAGCCACTAGTCGTACGAAGGGGGCCGTCCCCAAGGTTCAGTCCACGCCATGGCAGCCAACGAGGACGCTACAGAATCAAGACCCTGACGACGTCTCGATGGCCTCTTCTGACCCTCGAGCACGTCCAGGCCAACATCGAACCCCAGAAGACCGGCAACATGGAATGCACGCACATTCGCCGAACGGCGCAGCAGCGACCCCCGCTAGATCGACGGGTGTGACGACCTCAACGTTGGCGAGCCTGCGCACGGTGTTGGCGGGTGCCTACCCTTCGAGTTTGGATGCCCTGCCTTTACACGAGAGTTGCGGCAAGTCTGTTGGCCATCCGTTTCATATGTTCAAGCCAGAGATACCTGAGAAGCACGACGGGAGGCTGAACCCGACAGAGTTCCTGAGCATCTACACCATCGTTGTTCAGGCCGCCGGGGGAAGAGATGAGAAGGTGTTCGCCAACTACTTCCCTTTGGCCCTCAAGTCCAATGTGAGGTCTTGGCTGATGCACCTGCCAGAGAACTCCATTTAGTCATGGGAAGACCTGTGCCACGAGTTCGTCGGTACCTTCACATGTGGCCACCAAGAGCCTGGCAAGCCCAATGATGTACAACTTCTCCAGCAGAAGGAAGGAAAAACCCTCCATAAGTATTTTCAGAGATTCAGTAAAGTTCATAGAAGTATTCCAAATACCCATCCGGCAGCTGTTATAGCATCTTTCCAGTCCAATGTGCGTAATCGTCGCATTCGTTCCAAAATGAAAGTGTGGTTGCCCAAGACTATGAAAGAACTATATACACTAGTGGATAAATGTGCCCGGATGGAAGAAGGAAGGAAGCTGCCCGGAGAGGAAGATTGCATTAATGTTGATTCAGAGGATGAGGATGAATCAACCAGTTAGAGGAAGGGCAAGAAGCGTAGTAAGAAGCCAAGAGACAAGGCGGCGATGATTGTGGAAGGTTCGGGCACGCCTAGTACCAACAAGAAGGCCAAGGCTGAGGCCCGGGGCAAGGAAACTGCCGCGTGCACTGCCTGTCGGGAGGCCGCTGCCACGAAAAAGGTTGGGAAAGGTGATGGGCCGTACTGCAAGATCCATCGGACCGAAGGCCACGACCTTCAGGAGTGTTATTAGGTTGAGCAGCTTGTCCAGAGACAGCGGGCAAAATATGATAAGCGTGATAAGGAGAAAGGTCAGAATGCTGCTAGTGGTACGGGCCAAGGCAGTGAAGCAAATCGTCCCGGCAGACCCTTTCGGAACCAAGGAAAGCCTGCCTGGGGCCAAGAGAAGGAAACCTGTGATGGTGCCAATGATGGAGGGGATGAAGAGGAAACTAGTGAGTAGTAATTGTAGAAGGCCGCTGACGCCCTATGTATTGATGGAGGTGCATATTTGCACAGCTCTCATCGCCAACTCAAGCGATGGGCATGAGACGTCAATCTTGTGGAACCAGCGCCAGAGGCCCAGAAGCCGCTCAAGTGGTCTCGCACACCCATCATCTTTGATGAGGAGTATCACCCTTGCCGCACCACGGCGGTAGGGTGTTTGCCATTGTTGGTCTCCCCAACAATTCGCAACCTCAAGGTCACAAAGATGTTAGTGGATGGCAGGGCGAGGTTGAATATGATTTCCCCAACAGTTATTATCTAGCTTTAGATAGGAGAAGAGGAGCTAGAGCCCACCGGCACGTTTCAAGGAATTAACCCCGGCAGGAGTCATCCTAAGGGGAAGATCACGTTTCCTGTGATGTTTGGGGGAGAGCTGAACTTTCAAACTGAGAAGATTGTGTTTGAAGTGGTTGATCTCCCCCTGCCGTATAATAGGATTCTTGGACGACCAGCCCTGGCCAAGTTCATGGCAACATCCCACTATGCTTACAACACCCTGAAAATGCCTGGGCCATTGGGAGTCCTCACTATCCCGTCAGATGAGAAGGACGTGATTATATGTGTGGACAAGGTGTATCGGGAAGCAGTCGCAGTAGAGGCTACAGCGACAGCAGTTCCCACCAAGGAAAGCAAAGGAAAGAAGAGGAGTTGTAGGACCTTCAGCAAGGAGTCCGGGAAGCATGCCCCCTCCGAGTGCACGGCACCTGTAGATGACGTGCCGAAGTGTTCCAACAGCAAGAGATCCAAGGTTGCTACACCCCAAGTGAAGAAGGTCCCGGCAGGGCTGGCTGGAATTGATGGTACTTCCACTATCAGCGCCACCCTCGATGAAAAATTGGAAAGTGCGCTCGTTGCCTTCCCGCGGGCGAATATCGATGTGTTTGGTTGGCAACCATCTGATATCCCCGGTGTTCCCAGGGAGGTAATTGAGCACACCTTGGTGTCTGCCCACATGCCCGACCCATCAAGCAGAAAGTACGGAAGCATGCCTTGGAGAGGTAGCAGTTCATTGCTGAAGAGATCAATAAGTTGGAAGTAGCTGGTTTGGTCAAAGGAGTACTGCATCCTACATGGTTGGCAAATCCAGTAGTGGTCCGGAAAGCTAATGGGAATTGGAGGCTTTGTATTGATTTCATAGACCGCAACAAAGCATGCCCGAAGGACCCATTTCCCTTGTCGCGCATTGACCAGATCGTGGATTCTACTTCGGTATGTGCTTTGCTCTCCTTTCTGGATGCATACTCAGGATATCATTAGATCTTCATGTCTAAGGAGGATGAAGAGAAGACATCATTCATCACTCCCCATGGTACATACTGCTTTGTCCGCGTGTCGTTTAGATTAAAAAGTGCTGGGTCCAGTTTTGCAAGGGCAGTCCAGATTGGTCTTGAGCCACAATTGCATAGAAATATAGAAGCTTATATGGATGATATTGTGGTCAAAACCAAGGATAAGGCCACCCTCATGTAGTATTTGGAAGAGACATTTGCCAATCTGCGCAAGATCAATCTGAAGCTTAACCCGGATAAATGTGTGTTTGGTGTTCCCTCCAGCAAGATACTTGGGTTCTTCGTGTCCCATCTGGGGATCGAAGCCAACCCCGACAAGATCAAGGCCAATGAGCAGAGCCAAGCGCCAAGGACAGTTAAGGATGAGAGGCGCTTGACGGGATGCATTGCCGCGTTGAGATGATTCATCTGCAAGTCTACCGAGTGTGCCCTGCCGTTCTTCAAGGTTTTGAAGAAGGCGGGAGCTATGAAGTGGACCCCGGAAGGAGATGCAGCTCTGCAAGAGTTGAAAGCCTACATATCATCTGTACCTACCTTGGTTGCACCCAAACCCCAATAACCATTGTTTCTATACTTGGAGGCAACCAACCAATTGGTCAGTGCAGCTTTGGAAGTGCAGCGAGAGGTGGATGATGCACAAAGTGGCCAGACTATGGCAGTGTCAAGGACGGATCATGACAGCAGTGAGCAAGGCAATGAGAGCAACCCCAAGGACGTGGCAAGGAAGAAAGTGGTGCAGCGCCCAGTATACTTCGTCACCTCCTTATTACATGGGGCTAGATCATTGTACTTTGGCATGCAAAAGTTGATCTTTGGTCTCATTATGGCCTCAAGGAAACTACATCGCTACTTCCAAGCCCATGTGGTCACGGTTGTCACTCGTTTCCTGTTGCAAAGGATACTCCAAAACCCTGAGGCAACTAGCAGAATAGTGGAATTGTCTTTGGAGTTATCTAGCTTTAGTTTGAAGTTTGAGTGCACTTAAACTATTCAGAGTAGGGCATTGGCAGAGTTTATTGCATATTGGACGCCAACCACTGATGAGGAAAGGACAGAGACAACTCTCCCCGGCAAGGAATCCCCCCAAGAATGAATTATGTATTTTGATGGTGCTTTTTCCCTACAAGGTGCAGGGTCTGGCGTGCTTCTTCTTGCCCCCTCCGGGGAGCACTTGAAGTACATCGTCCAGGTGCACTTTCCACGGGAAGAAGCCACCAACAATATAGCAGTGTATGAAGGGCTCCTTGCCGGGCTCATGATTGTAGCAGAATTGGGAATTAAGAAGTTGATCATTTGAGGAGATTCACAGCTCGTGGCGAGACAAGTCAACAAGGATTACCAAAGCCCATTGGTGGAAGCATACATTAAGGAAGTAAGGAGATTGGAGGAGCACTTTAAGGGGTTGCAAACGAAGCACGTACCCCATGCGGAAAGCAGCATACCTGATCACCTGTCAAAGTGTGCTGCGCAGAAGCTTCCTATGGAACTAGGAACTTTTGTTCTCCATCTCTCTCAACCCTCTGTATCACTAGCCATAATGGCTCGGAAAAGGAGAAAGATGGACTACAGTAAGCCTCTCTGGCAGAGCCATCCGCTCCCCGTAGAGACCCTGCCGGAAACAACTCCTCATAGCTTGCTGGACCACCCCCTCTAGCCGGGCCTATGGACCCGGCGAACGAGGCTGGTGCTCCCGCAGCCGAGGAAGTGCCACTAGTCTTCTTTTCCGAGCCTCAGGGTCCAACTTGGGCAAGGAATATTGTCCACTTCCTCCAAACCGGAGAACTCCCTGGCAATCATGATGAAGCTGAAGGAGTAGCCTGCAGGGCCAGTATGTATCAGTTTGTCGATGACACTCTGTATAGAAGGAGGCCCGACGGTGTGAAATTGAAGTGAGTTTGCCAGGAGGATGGAAAGGAACTACTGGCTGAGATTCATAGAGGAATGTTCGGCTCACACATTGGATCGAGGGCATTAGTTGGTAAAGCATTCCGGCAAGGATTCTATTGGCCCACAGCCCTCCAAGATGCAGTTGAGCTCGTCACGAAATGTGAAGCCTGTTAGTTCCATTCCAAGAGAACACACCTGCCTACCCAAGCCCTTCAGAAAATCCCTCTATCATGTCCATTTTCGGTTGGGGGCTCGATATCCTCGACCACTTCCCTAGAGCAATCAGGGTCTTGGAATTCTTGTTCATTGCCATCGACAAGTTTAGAAAGTTGCCGGAAGTGACTGCCGTGAGAAAGGTGACTACTCAGTCAGCTATCAAGTTCTTGAAAGAATTGGTGTGTCATTTCGGAGTTCCGGCAAGGATCATCAAAGACAACGACACCAAATTCACGAGTAACGCCTTCATGCAATATGTTCACACCCTCGGATGCAAAATCTCATTCGCTTCTGTGGCACACATCCCGAGGAACGGACATCCTAAGAGGGTGAATACTGAAGTGCTTCATGGACTCAAGACAAGAACTTTCGATACGCTGCATAAGCATGGGAGGCGGTGGATCGAGTAGCTGCATGTAGTTCTATGGTCCCTCAGAATGACACCTAACCAAGCTACCTGGTAGACTCCCTTCTCCCTGGTCTACGAGGAAGAAGCAGTTATCCCCACATAACTCATTTATGGGTCACCTCGAGTGCTTGCCTATGATGAAGTAGCACAAGATCAGTACCGGCATGATGATGCTATGCTACTTGAGGAGAACCGTCTCCGGGCTGCTACGCGTGCCGCACGCTACCAGCAAGCCCTGCGTCTCTATCATAGCCACAGGGTTCATGCCTTTGTTTTGAGGAAGGTGACCTTGTCGTTAGGTGCATTCAGTCTGCCAAGGGTACAAACAAGTTATCACCGAACTGGGAAGGCCCTTACCGGGTGGTACGAGTCACCAGACCTGGCACAGTCCATCTGGAGACCAGAGATGGCACACAATTGCAAAACTCATGGAATATTGAGCATCTCCATAAGTACTACCCGTAAGGCACGAGGCTGCCAGGCACCGCCCGCAGCCACCCTTTTGTACAGGCCTTGCGTCATTTGCATGTAACCCCTTGTACAAAGCCGGGGCGATGACCCCGTGCAAGATAAAATAAAGAAGTGTTGTGGGGCCCCCGATTGAGATCGCATGCATGCAAAGGCACATCCAGATCATGGCATGTGCATTTCATGAGGATTTGCATATGCATATAGATAGGACTGCATCCTCCATTCATTCTCATCTACATGGAGTTGCAAGTTCCTACCGTGAACATGACTCCGACAAGGGATGAGAAGATTACACAGCACTGTGATCCCCGGCAAGCCAGACAGATAAGTTTACCTCTTGTCCATTAGTGTTCTGTAAGCTATAACTTGTGCATAGAGAAACCTCGCCGCTCTCTTGAAACTAGGGTGCTCCCATCCTTGGCTCGAACGTTTCTTCGGCCTGGATGGTTGCAATGGCCCTTGGTGAAAAGGGAGTGGGCAGGGGCTGGCGCCTCGGTCTGTTCCCCGACAAACATGGTTCTCCAGCAGACAAAAGGGTGCCGACAGGATATCCTACCGGGAAAACTCGTTTAACTACAATAAAGAGGCACTCCACCTCTGCATGGACGTATACATGCATGAGTTCTCGGCAAGGTTTATCTCTTTCATTGACATGCGAATACAAGTACAAGCATTACGGAACACAAACATGGACTCGAGAGATTACATTATTTGAATTAAAATTTGGCGATTGCCTATAGATTTAAGACTAAAAAAAGATAAGTGCCCCATTACACCTTTGCCCCTGTCCATGTCCTGTAGGGAGAGGTCAAGGGGGCTGGAGGCACGCATAGCTGGCATTCGGCACCTCCCCAGGATCAGGGCGACGCTGCTCCCCAGCAGGGAGGAAGAAACTGGAGGGCATGCGTGGATGGTGACGCTGCCGGAGGACCAGATGGATGGCACGGAGTCACCGGCAAACACAACTCGTCGGAACGGCCGTCCCCGTTCTTGGTGCATCGTGGTTTGCCGGTGCCTTCTGCATCACTACCACCCAACTACCTCGGCGCGACTGGCACGCCGAGCACCATGCTCTCTAAACCCTCCCACAGAGAGCATGGTCGTCCCCGAGAGACCTAGCGTTAGAACTCACCACACATCTCCAAGACGTGTGAGAAAGCAAGGAGCGTTCCTAGCCGACGAAGAAAACCGTGGCCAGAAGGAGCCAGATTCGCCCCTGTTGGCGGCGAATCTATTATACGGCTCCTCCCTGATGCCGCGAAGGGAAGAAGAATGGGGAATGGTCGACTACCACGCGCCGTGCCCGCCTCGAGACACGACGTGGTGTTGATCGCATCCCCTCCCACTAAAGTCAAGGCCACGGGCGACCCGGCGGGAAGCGCGCCAGGGTTGCCAGCCCCGGTGTCAGCACCGCGCCGCCTCAACCTTCCTTTCCGGTCCAAGGAAGACCCTAGAGAGCAGCCCGGGGGCTGGCCCCAGGCTTCCTTCTCAAGCATGACAAGAAGAAACAAAATGTGAGGAGAGGAGGACCACGGGATTGGAAGACTCCACCCTCCTCCGCTCCTCAATTTTATAGGTCGGGCAAGGAGGAGCAGCGGCTCCATCCACGGGTGATCACCGCCCTCCTCCGCCAATTCAAGATGGGAGGGCCCTTCCCAAAGTATTCTCCCGTGACACGCGCCTCCGTTACCTACCCCGTGCGATGCATGCTGCATACGTGGCTAAGGATAAGGGAGCGTTGCGGGAAGAGTAAATTGGCAGTTTCTACCCCGTGCGTTAAAGTCATTCACGGGCCATTACTGGAGCAACCCCACCACTATTGGCTTTATGCCTCTCATGGGAAAACCAGAAACTGGCCCGGAATCAAGGCTGATGAAGCATCAACGGAAAACTTAAGGGGCCAAGCCCCTCAGAAACTTTGCATGTGCACTTATTAGGCCCTACAACGACGACGCTCAGCGGCGCGTTCGGGGCAGGCCCGGGGGCTTCTGTCGGTGCAACAAACCCTTGGTCTGTTGACCAACCGTGCACAGGCACAAGATCAAGATTGAAGCACCAGCTTATGTTAGAGATTGAAGAAACCAAGAGATTTGAAGAACCAACATGTAGCTCAGATGGACCAAGGTTGAGCCTAAAGAGCAAGGTATCGGCAAGAGAAGGGCCTCCTATGCCGGCAAGGCGAGTCCGGCAAGGGGCAAGGCCACCACCAGAAGTGAGCAACCGAGGCTCCCCGGCAGAGCCTGCTAGGGTTCGTGGGGCCAAAACTGCCCCACCAACCACTCAAACACGACTCGCGCCATCAATCAGTGCGGTGTCAAGCCACAAGATGATCAAGTGGCAACCATTCACCACATGGCAGCCATTTCCTACAGAGAAGCCTACAGATGACACCCGTCTTGCGACATGTCAAGAGAGCAGATGCGGAGCTGGCAAGGTAGCCCGGCAGGCCTTGCTGGGCACCTAGTGATGTGACACTAGGCTGTGCTTTTAATGCACCCTATCAACCTGCAGTGTTAGGTATGATAGCACTATTTGTTATCATATCAGTGGATAATGACAACTTTGCCACTATGGTGACCCCTTAATCTATAAAAGGAGGCTCATGGCACTCGTAGGAGGGGTTAGACGGTTGGAAAGTTGACAGCCCCAAGCCACCACATACATGTAGTCGCCGTAGGCAAACCTTGCCAGGGAAGTGTACTGCACATCACCACATCCATTCCTCAATCAATCCACTAAAGCAGGCGTAGGGTCTTACACCTCGCGGTGGCCCGAACCTGGGTAAATCTCTTGTGTGCTCTTTGCCGCGCGGCCGTACGCTAGTCTGCTCTTTGTGCAACGCATCGTCTCCTTGCCGAACCAACAATGGGCCACCCGGTCCCATAGGTGGCCGCAGAAATTCCGCGACAGTATTTTTCCCCATAGTATTGCGGTAACTAATTGCGGTTCCGATCGAGGTGAACATACTGCAAACAAACCCCTCAAAGTATTGTTCTCCATAGTAACAAGTAACAATAAATTTTAGCACATAGTAATAATTTTTCCTTACCGATTTCCACTTACCAAGAGCGCTTCACTCCCCGGAAGTGGAGCCAGAAAAGACCCTTGATGACCCACAAGTATAGGGGATCAATCGTAGTCATTTCGATAAATCAGAGTGTCGAACCCAATGAGGAGCAGAAGGAAATGACAAGAAGTTTTCAGTAAGGTATTCTCTGCACGCGCTGAAATTATAAGTAATGAGTAGTTTGATAGAAAGATAATTTGTAACAAGCAACTAACGGTAACGGTAACAAAAGTGCAGCCAGGTAGCCCAATTCTTTTGAGTCAAAGGACATGCCAAAACGGTCTCTTATTGTTGTGGAACATAGCATGCAATTTCAATAATTTTCCTACGATCACATAAGATCTATCTAGGAGATGCATAGAAACGAGAGGGGGAGAGTGTGTCCACGTACCCTCGTAGACCGAAAGCAGAAGCGTTAGTTTAACACGGTTGATGTAGTTGAACATCTTCTCGATTTAACCAATCAAGTACCAAATGTACGACACCTCCGAGTTCTGAACATGTTCAGCTTGATGAAATCCCTCGAACTCTTTATGAAGCAAAGTGTCGAGGGAGAGTTTCGTCAGCACGACGGCATGGTGACGGTGATGGTGAAGTGATTTGCGGAGGGCTTCGCCTAAGCACTACGACAATATGACCGGAGGAGTAAACGGTGCACAATTGATGTGCCATAGAGGTGCCCCCCGCCCCCGTATATAAAGGAGGGAGAGGGGAGGAGGCCGGCCTATGGCGTGCAAAGTGGGAGGAGTCCCACTTGGACCCCTAGTCCAATTCAGACCCCATTTCCGTTTACCGGAAGGGGAAAGGGGGAAGAAGAGGGAGGAGGAGAAGGAAAGGGGGGCGCCACCCCCTCCCCTTGTCCAATTCGGACTCCTTCCCTGGTGGGGCGCCACCCCTTGTGGGCTGCTTTGCCTCCCTCCAATAGCCCATGTAGCCCATACCTTCCCCCGAGGGGTTCCGGTAACACCAGGTACTCCGATACATACCCGATACTTTCCCGCAACACTTCCGGTGTCCGAATACTATCGTCGAATATATCAATCTTTACCTCTCCACCATTTAGAGACTCCCCGTCTTGTCGGTGATCTCATCCGGGACTCTGAGCAACCTTCGGTGTACAAAACACATAACTCATAATACAAATCCTCAAAGAACATTAACGTGTGGACCCTACGGGTTCGAGAACTATGTAGACATTACCGAGACACCTCTCCGGTGAATAACCAATAGCGGAACCTGGGTGCTCATATTGGTTCGCACATATTTTATGAAGATCTTTATCGATCAAACCGCAATGACAACATACGTCATTCCCTTTGTCATTAGTATGTTACTTGCCCGAGATTCGATCGTCAATATCTTCATACGTATTTCAATCTCGTTACCGACAAGTCTCTTTAATCGTTCTGTAATGCATCATCCCGTACCTAACTCATTAGTTACATTGCTTGCAAGGCTTATCATGATGTGCATTACCGAGAGGGTCCAGAGATACCTCTCCGATACTTGGAGTGACAAATCCTAATCTCAATCTATGCCAACGCAACAAACACCTTCGGAGATACCTGTAGAGCATATTTATAATCACCCAGTTACGTTGTGACGTTCGATAGCACAAAAGGTATTACTTCGGCATTTGGGTGTTGCATAATCTCATAGCTAAAGGAATATGTATAATTCATGAAGAAAGCAATAGCAATAAAACTTAATGATCATTATGCTAAGCTCACAGAAGGGACTTATCCATCACATCATTCTTCTAATGATGTGATGCCATTCATCAAATGACAACACATGTCTATGGTTAGGAAACTTAACCATCTTTGATTAACGAGCTAGTCTAGTAGAGGCATACTAGGGACACTTTGTTTTGTCTATGTATTCACACATATATCAAGTTTTTGGTTAATACAATTCTAGCATGAATAATAAACATTTATCATGCTTTTTCACATAAGCATCGCAACCCCAAACTTGAAGAAATGACAGATTAGGTTTGTTGCCAAACCACAGTTCAGATGGTGTTGTTTCGACGGATTTAGATGGTGCCCTATTTAACGTGAGGGCAGCTGTCTGTAATGCATAACACCAAAACGATAGTGGTAAATTGGTAAGAGACATCATATATCGCACCATATCTAATAAAGTACGGTTACGACATTTGGACACACCATTACGCTGTGGTATTCCAGGTGGCGTGAGTTGCCAAACTATTCGCCGCCATGATCAGATCGTAGAAACTTTATTTTCTTGTTACGATGATTTTCCACTTCACTCTGAAATTCTTTGGACCTTTCAAATGTTTCATACTTGTGTTTCATTAAGTAGATATACCCATATCTGCTCAAATCATCTGTGAAGGTCAGAAAATAATGATACCCGCTGCGAGCCTCAACACTCATCGGACTGCATACATCGGTATGTATTATTTCCAATAAGTAGGTGGCTCGCTCCATTGTTCCGAAGAACGGAGTCTTAGTCATCTTGCCCATGAGGCATGGTTTGCAAGCATCAAATGATTCATAATCAAGTGATTCCAAAAGTCCATCCGCATGGAGTTTCTTCATGCGCTTTACACCAATATGACCTAAACGGCAGTGCCACAAATATCTTGCAATATCATTATCAACTTTGCATCTTTTCGCATCAATATTATGAATATGTATGTTACCACGATCGAGATTCAACAAAAATAGACCACTCATCAAGGGTGCATGCACATAAAAGATATTACTCATATAAATAGAACAACCATTATTCTCTAATTTAAATGAATAACCGTCTCACATCAAACAAGATCCAGATATAATGTTCATGCTCCATGCTAGCTCCAAATAACAATTATTCAGGTCTAAAACTAATCACGAAGGTAGATGTAGAGTGCCAAAAGCGATCACATCGACCTTCGAACCATTTCCAACGTGCATCGTCACCTCGTCCTTAGCCAATCTTTGTTTAATCTGTAGCCCCTGTTTCGAGTTGCAAATATGAGCAATAGAACTAGTATCAAATACCTAGGCACTAGTATGAGCATTAGTAAGGTACACATCAATAACATGTATATCAAATATACCTTTGTTAACTTTGCCATCCTTCTTATCTGCCAAATACTTGGGGCAGTTCCGCTTCCAATGTCGAGTCCCTTTGTAATAGAAGCACTCATTTTCAGGCTTAGGTCCAGACTTGGGCTTGTTCCTGGGAGTAGCAACTTTCTTGCCATTCTTATTGAAGTTCCCCTTCTTTACTTTGCCCTTTTTCTTGAAACTAGTAGTCTTGATAACCATCAACACTTGATGCTCCTTCTTGATTTCTACCTCCGCAGCTTTGAGCATTGCGAAGAGCTCGGGAATAGTCTTTTCCATCCCTTGAATATTATAGTTCATCACGAAGCCTTGTAGCTTGGTGGCAGTGATTGAGAACTCTATCAATAACAATATCATCTAGAAGATTAACTCCCAGCTTAGTCAAGTGGTTATGGTAACCAGACATTCTGAGTATGTGTTCACTGACAGAACTATTCTCCTCCATCTTGCAGCTATAGAACTTGGTAGAGACTTCATATCTCTCAACTTGGGCATTTGCTTGAAACATTAACTTCAACTCCTGGAACATCTCATATGGTCCATGACGTTCAAAACGTCTTTGGGGTCCCGATTCTAAGACGCAAAGCATGGCACACTGAACTATCGAGTAGTCATCAGATCGAGCTTGCCAGACATTCAGAACATAAGCAATTTCTCCAGCAGTAGGACTTTAACCTAGAGGTGCATCAAGGACATAATTATTCTGTGCAGCAATGAGGATAATCCTCAAGTTACGGACCAAGTCCGTGTAGCTGCTACCATCATCTTTCAACAAAGCTTTCTCTAGGAACGCATTAAAATTCAAGGGAACGGTAGCATGGGCCATTTATCTACAAGATAGATATGCAAAAACTACCAGGACTAAGTAAATTTAAGTTCAATTAATCATATTACTTAAGAACTCCCACTTATATAGACATCCCTCTAGTCATCTAAATGATCACGTGATCCATATCAACTAAACAATGTCCGATCATCACGTGAGATGGAGTAGTTTTGAATGGTGAACATCTCTATGTTGATCATATCTACTATATGATTCACGTTCGACCTTTCGGACTCAAGTGTTCCGAGGCCATGTCTGTACATGCTAGGCCGTCAAGTTTAACTCGAGTATTCCGCATGTGCAAAACTGTCTTTCATCTGGTGTATATGAACATAGAGCTTATCACACCCGATCATAACGTGGTGTCTCAGCATGATGAACTGTCGCAACGGTGCATACTCAGGGAGAACACTTATACCTTGAAATTTTCGTGAGGGATCATCTTATAATGCTACCGCCGTACTAAGAAAAATAAGATGCATAAAAGATAAACATCAGATGCAATCAAAATATGTGACATGATATGGACATCGTCATCTTGTTCCTCTGATCTCCATGTCCAAAGCACCATCATGATCTCCATCGTCACCGGATTGCCTTGATCTCTATCGTAGCGTCATGGTCGTCTCGCCAACTATTGCTTCTACAACTATCGCTAACACATAGTGATAAAGTAAAGCAATTACATGGCGTTTGCATTCCATACAATAAGAGACAACCATAAGGCTCCTGCCAGTTTCCGATAACTTGTACAAAACATGATCATCTCATACAAAAACATATATCACATCATGTCTCGACCATATCACATCACAACATGCCCTGCAAAAACAAGTTAGACATCCTCTACTTTGTTGTTGCAAGTTTTACGTGGCTGCTACGGGCTTCTAGCAAGAACCGTTCTTACCTACGCATCAGAACCACAACGATGTTTTGTCAAGTTTGATGTTTTAACCTTCAACAAGGACCGGCCGTAGTCAAATTCGATTCAACTAAAGTTGGAGAAACAGATACCTGCCAGCCACCTTTATGCAAAATAAATTGCATGTCTATCGGTGGAACCAGTCTCATCAACATGGTCATGTAAGGTTGGTCCGGGCCACTTCATCCAACAATACAGCTGAATGAAAATATGATGTTGGTGGTAAGCAGTATGACTATGATCACCCACAACTCTTTGTGTCCTACTCGTGCATATCATCTACGCATAGACTTGGACCGAATGCCACAGTTGGGGAATGTAGCATGCAATTTCAAAAATCATGCAAGATCTATCTAGGACATGAATAGCAATGAAAGGGGGAAACTGTGTCCACATACCCTCATAGACCGAAAGCGGAAGCATTAGTTTAACGCGGTTGATGTAGTTGAACGTCTTCTCGACTCAACAGATCAAGTACCGAACATACGGCACCTCCGAGTTCTAAACATGTTCAGCTCGATGACGTCCCTCGAACACTTGATCCAGCAAACTGTTGAGGGAGTGTTTCATCAGCATGACGGCATGGTGACAGTGATGGTGAAGTGATCTGCGCAGGGCTTCGCCTAAGCACTACGACAATATGACCGAAGGAGTAAACGGTAGAGGGGGCACCGCAAACGGATAAGAACAATTGATGGGCCTTAGAGGTGCCCCCCGCCCCCATATATATAGGAGGGAGAGGGGAGGAGGCCGGCCTAGGGCGCGCCAGGTGGGAGGAGTCCCACTTGGACCCCTAGTCCATTTCGGACCCCCCTTTCCTTTTACCAGAAGGGGAATGGGGGAAGGAGAGGGAGGAGGAGAAGGAAAGGGGGGCACCGCCCCCTCCCCTTGGCCAATTTAGACTCCTTCCCTCGGGGGGCACCACTTGTGGGCTGCCTTGCCTCCCTCCTATCGCGCATGTGGCCCATATCTTCCCCGAGGGGTTCCGCTACCCCCCCCCCCTAGTACTCCGATACATACCCGATACTTTTCAAAACTATTTTGGTGTCCAAATACTATCGTCCAATATATCAATCTTTACCTCTCGACCATTTCGAGACTCCTCGTCATGTTTGTGATCTTATCCAGGACTCCGAACAATCTTCGGTAACCAAAACACATAACTCATAATACAAATCGTCCTTTAATGTTAAGCGTGCGGACCCTACGGGTTCAAGAACTATGTCGACATGACCGAGACACCCCTCCGGTCAATAACCAACAGCGGAACCTGGATGGTCATATTAGTTCCCACATATTCTACGAAGATCTTTATTGTTTGAACCGTAATGACAACATATGTCATTCCATTTGTCCTTATTATGTTACTTGCCCGAGATTCGATCTTCGGTATCTTCATACCTACTTCAATCTCGTTACCGGCAAGTATCTTTACTAGTTCCTTAATGCATCATCCCATAACTAACTCATTAGTTTCATTGCTTTTAAGGCTTATCATGATTTGCATTACCGAGAGGGCCCAGACATACCTCTCCGATACTCGGAGTGACAAATCCTAATCTCGATCTATGCCAACCCAACAAACACCTCGAAGATACATATAGAGCATCTTTATAATCACCCATTACATTGTGATGTTTGATAGCACACAAGGTATTCCTCCGGCATTGGGAGTTGCATAATCTCATAGTTAAAGGAATATGTATAAGTCATGAAGAATGCAATAGCAATAAAACTTAACGATCATTATGCTAAGCTAATGTATGTGTCTTCTCTATCACATATTCTCCTAATGATGTGGTCCCGTTCATCAAATGACAACACATGTCTATGGTTAGGAAACATAACCATCTTTGATTAATGAGATAGTCTAGTAGAGGCATACTAGGGGCACTTTGTTTTGTCTATGTCTTCACACATGTATCAAGTTTCCGGTTAATAGAATTCTAGCATGAATAATAAACATTTATCATGATATAAGGAATTACAAATAACAACTTTATTATTGCCTTTAGGGCATATTTCCTTCACTTATGATAAGCAAAGCGTTCTTGAGGGTACACGGGAATTTCATCTAGTCACTTTCATCATGTTGGTTTGATTTCTGTTAGCCACTTTGATAATTTGATGTGTGGGTGGACCAGTGCTTAGGTGTTGTTCTTAGTTGAACAAACCTCCTACTTATGATTAACCCCCTCGCAAGCATCCGCAACTACGAGAAAAGTATTAAGAATAATCTAACCATAACATTAAAGTTTTGGATCCAAATCAGTCCCTTACGAAGTAGTGCATAAACTAGGGTTTAAGCTTATGTCACTCTCGCAACCCATCATCTAATAACTTCTCCACAATGCATTCCCTTAGGCCCTAATAAGGTGAAGTGCCATGTAGTCAATGTTCACATGACACCACTAAGGGAATCACAACATACGTACCATCAAAATATCAAACACATATCAAGTTCACATGATTACTTGCAACAAGATTGCTCCCATGACCTCAAGAACAAAAGTAACTACTCACAAATGATAATCATGCTCAAGATCATAGGGGTATTAAATATCATAATGGATCTGAACATATAATCTTCCACCAAATAAGCCCACAAGCACCAAACTAAACTTCCGGTTCGATTGAACACAAGATATGAACTAGGGTTTGAGAGGAGATGGTGGTGTTGAAGATGTTGATGGAGATTGCCCTCCCCAAGATGGGAAAGTTGTTGGTGATGATGCTGACGATGATTTCCCCCTCCGGGAGGGAAGTTCCCTCGGCGAAATCGCTCTGCGGAAGGCCCAAAGTGCTCCTGCCCAAGTACCGCCTCGAGACGGCGGCGCTTCTGTGATGCCCCCAATTCAATCATACACTAATCATACACGCAAACATGTACGATCAAGATTAGGGACTCACGGGAAGATAGCACTACACAACTCTAAAAACAAATAAGTCATACAAGCATCATATTACAAGCTAGGGCCTCGACGACTCAGATACAAGTGCTTGATCATAAATGAGTCAGCGGAAGCAACAATATCTGAGTGACATAAGTTAAACAAGGTGCCATAAGATGGCTAGCACAAACTGGGATACATATCAAAAGAGGTGCATGCCTCCTGCCTAGGATCCTCCTAACTACTCCTGGTCGTCGGCGGCCCGAACGTAGTAGTAGGCACCTCTGGTGTAGTAGGAGTCATCATCGGTGGTGTCTGCTCCTTGGCTCCAACATCTGGTTGTGACGTCCAAGAAGAATGGAAAAGTGGGAAAAGAGGGAGCAAAGCAACCGTGAGTACTCATCCAAAGTACTCGCAAGGAAAGATCTACACTACATATGCATTAGTATCAATGAAATGGGTAGTATCCATGAACTGAACTGCAGAATGCCAGAATAAGAGGGGGATAGCTAGTCCTATCGAATACTACGCTTCTAGCAGCCTCCATCTTAAAGCATGTAGAAGAGAATAGCTGGTAAGTTCACCAAGTATCATCATATATCATAATCCTACTAGGCGATCCTCTCCTCGTCTCCCTGTGAGAGAGCGATCACTGGGTTGTATCTGGAACTTGAAAGGGTGTGTTTTATTAAGTATCCGGTTCTAGTTGTCATAAGGTCGAAGTACAACTCCGGGTCGTCCTTTTACCGAGGGACACGACTATTCGAATAGATAAACTTCCCTCCAAGGGTGCACCACATTACCCAACACGCTCGATCCCTCTGGCCGGGCACACTTTCCTGGGTCATACCCAGCCTCGGAAGATC
Source organism: Triticum urartu (assembly GCF_056163025.1). Classification (NCBI taxonomy): domain Eukaryota; kingdom Viridiplantae; phylum Streptophyta; class Magnoliopsida; order Poales; family Poaceae; genus Triticum; species Triticum urartu. The sequence goes on from NC_141875.1 coordinate 265,249,877, forward strand.
ACCATGTTGCAACCCTACCTAGGCTCAACAAAGAGGTCAGCACGTCGGTCTAAATCCTAAGCGTGCAGGGGTGTGGGCCAATCGCCCGTTGCACACCTGCACGTTGCGAATGCGGCCGAAAGCAGACCTAGCATCCCTAATACAAGAGCAGGTGTTCCAGTCCAATCCGGCATGCGCCGCTCAGTCACTGACGTCAAGAAGGCTTCAACTGATACAACGACGTCGAGTGTACATAACTATTCCAACATAGTTGGTCAGTCAGTATGGGCTCGTAGCCAGACTCAGATCAAATACCTAGATCTCGTTAAGCATGTTATTTTGAAGTAATCGCGGATGCCGACTAGGGACCAGGCCCACTTGTCTTCTAGGTGGTCGCAACCTTCCTTGTCGCTCCACCACAAAGTAACCATCAAGGGGCTGCCAGGAACCCATGCCAACCACTACCTGGGTGGAACCATCTGCCCCTTTAGCCCCCCATCTCCAAATCATCTACATAAGTATGTAATAGTACAATATATACCCGTGATCACCTCCCGAGTGATCACGGCCCAGTAGTATAGCATGGTAGACGGACAAGAGTGTAGGGCCACTGATGTAATTCTAGCAACCTATTCTAAGCATTTAGGATTGTAGGTAAAGGTATCAATAGGAGTAACAAGGACAAACTATGCAGCAGTATATGATCAAACCGATGAAACAGTAGCACTACTCTAATGCAAGAAGTAGAGGGAAAGAGTAGGAGATATCGGGATGAACAAGGGGGGTTGGCTTTCCTGCAAGCTCGGAAGAGAAGGACAGGTTGTCAACACCGTAGTTGAACTGGGGGTCGCCGACAGTCTTGGGGTCTATTGGAAAGAAGTAACGGAGCGGGGACACAATAAATAATAGAGCAATCAAAGTATCACAAAGCGTAACAATTGTAATACACAGTGCTAGAGATGACCTAACGCGGTACTAGGTGCTATAGGCGAAGGGGGGAACATCTGGGAAAGTATTCCCGGTGTTTGACGTTTTCGGGCAGATGAAATGGAGGTGGATTGTTGCATGTTCACTATTCTAGGGACGTGTGGCGTATGAACGGACTGCATATTCGGATTCGTCTCGTCGTTCTGAGCAACTTTCACGTTCAAAGTATTTTCATCCGAGTTATGGATTATTTTATACTCATTTTCAAAGTTTTAATTCATTTTCTAATTTTTTTCAATTCAAAAACTTAATGTTAAATTACTAGATATACCCAGAACATTGTACACAAAAATGTACACTGGCTGACATGTGGGACCAGGGGGACCCAGTTTACTAGTCAATGTTTGACTGGACAACAGGGGGCGGGACCCCTATTGTACACAGATCTAACTAACTAAGAGTTTAATAGCAGGTTAATTAAAATTAAGTTAATTAAGCAGACTTAATTCAGTTAATTAATTATTTTCTTAATTAATAATTAATTTATACTTAATTTTTAAACATTCTTAGGGGCGTTGGCCCCATGAGTCTGTGGCCCATTTGGGCCAAGCGGGGAGTGGGCTATCAGACGCAGGCACGGGCACCCAACGGGGCGAGCCCGGGCGCGGCATCGCCCGAACGCAGCGACGCATGATACGTCTCCAACGTATCTATAATTTTTGATTGTTCGATGCTATTATATTATCTATTTTGGATGTTTTATATGCATTAATAAGCTATTTTATATTATTTTTGGGACTAATCTATTAATCTAGAGGCCAGTGCCAGATTCTGTTTTTCCTTGTTTTTGAGTTCCGGAGAAAAGGAATATCAAACGGAGTCCAAATGGAATGAAACCTCCGTGATGATTTTTCTTGGACCAAAAGACAACCAGGAGACTTGGAGATGAACTCGGAGGAGCCACAAGGCGGACACAAGGATGGAGGGCGCGCCCCCACCATTGTGGGCCCCCCGTGACCCTCCTAACCTAATTCGTTCGCCTATATATTCCCAAATATCCCCAATCCACCAGAAGGATTCACCAAAAGACTTTCCCACTGCCGCAACCTTCTGTACCCGTGATATCCCATCTAGGGACCTTTTCCGGCACCCTGTCAGAGGGGGATTCGATCACGGAGGGCTTCTACATCAACTCTATTACCCTTCTGATGAATCATGCACTACACAAAAATACATTTCCGTGATGATACATGTTTGTCACAGTAGGTCACATTTTCTGTCATGCATGTACATCCATGATAATTTTATGACAGAATCAAGATAGTCATACATGTGCTGTCATAGAAGTGTTCCATGACATTACCAAAATTATCATCACGGAAGTGTCCACTTCCATGACGATAAATGGCGAATCATGGAAGTGCTTTCGTGAAGGGTGGCCAACACGTGGCATCCACCGTAACGGGTCACCATTAGTTATCAAGTACGGTTTTGCATCCGATAACCCGCTAATAGCCCGGACTAATGAGGATTTTCCATGTGTAAAATTCTCATTGGCAGGAGGAAACACGCGTTGGCTCACCGTTGGCACAGATGTCATCCATTCATTGGACAGGAGGCGCCCATGATACATCAACATGTGGCACGGCCCAACAAAGGCCCGTTCCGGTGAAAAGGCCGGCCCGTTTGACTTGGTCAAAAGGTAATGGGTCAGCCCACGGAAAGCCTGTTAACGGCCTGTTTGTATATAGCCCATTTACGGCTCGCTAATTCACGGCCCGTTATGGCCTATCTGAATTAAGCCCAGTAGCTTCATCTAAGCCGTCCAATATGATTCTTGCTTGTTGTAACTTCCGGCCCATGTATGGCCCATGATGTCTTTGCCCCATACGAGGCCATTGGTAACTCTTGGCCCATTAACGGCTCGTGGTGAATCTGGCCCGCAATGAACAGTGTACCGCTTTATACCCATTAACGGCCCATTATTCCATTGGGTCGTTTCCAACCCATGTTATCTTTCGGCCTTCTCAAGGCCCATCTATTCTTTGGCTCATTTCCAGCATTCGGTTAATTACGACCTGTTACTGGCCTTTTCTGCTTGTGGGCCAAATTCAGCCTGTGGTTACAATCGGACCGTTTGCGGCCCGTTAATCCGTTGGGTCGTTCTCATAGTGTCATCAAATACGGCCGATTAACGATGACCCGTTATTGTTGGCCCATGAACGGATGATTCCAAAGCTAGCCCGTTTACGACCCATAATGCGGTCTGTTATTGGCCCATGTTTGGCCGATCGATCATACGGCCCGTAGAAGGCCCATTGATGCTACGACCCGTAGAAGGCCCATTGTTTCTTCGGCCCTTAGAAGGCACATTGTTTCTACGGCCCGTAGGAGGCCCATGGTAACTACAGTAAATATGTAGCCCATGGTTATTGTGGCCTAGTTTTAGAAAATAAGTTATTGAGGCCACTAGCAAACTGCGGAAAAATAACTGCACTGACTACAAGCAAACAAATAAACAAGACAACAAGGAAGTAAATAAGCAAGCAGCTTACTCTAGGCTATCACGGCTATTACACATCTTACATCCACTGGGCATCAGAGTTCGCCACCAGTGCAAATATAGGGAACAAAGCAGCATATCATATACACTGGTTGTCAAAGATGGCGACCAGTGCAAATAAACGCCGCAGCAAAACAAGTCCAGGACTGAAACCACTTCAGAAGAGCTCAAGAAACAATATCCTTGGTACCCATAATGCTGGCAAGATGCTTAGCAAGCTTATTAACTTTCTCTTGTTTGGCGCTTAAATCCTCCAGCACTTGCTATTGCACCAGAAAGTATGCATCTGAATTCTACAGGGACTTCCTCAGTCCTTCGGCTTCCTGTCGCATAACATCTGATCGATGCCTTTCAACTTCAATTTGAGACTCAAGAATTTGAACTAATTCAGGCAACGAGTTCGAAGACCTGGAGCCAGCAGTAGTAGCCAGCAACTCGAACACTACATCAAGACAGGACTTTGGGGTTGTCTCAGTGTCTTCAATATAGTTTTTATCATCTTTCTTGGAGACCAATAGGGATGTCTCACTATCTTGAACCTTATATGAATTACTTACTTTCCCATTGCATAATGGGGTACTCTTCTCCAATATTTTATCCGCGTTCATAAAGAGAAACAAACAAACATATCACATGTTTACCATGTTGTATATGAAACTCATTTTGGTAAACCAGTTCAGTAGTAAGGTGGACAGGATAACAGCATGAACCAGACATATATCTATGTAGTATGGTCACTATATGGTCTATATCATTCTAATTTATGTTGCCAAATCAAGATAGAGATAGTTCGAATCATATCTATTTAAGACAAAGCAGCATAGACAGAATATAAGTGTGGGAGACTACACATCAATAACAACACTTATAATGTGGATGGCATGACAACATAACTGTTTATTCAATTGAAACTAAAATCAACATAGAGCAAGTTACAATTGGAAACACGTTAATGAAATAGGTTTAAAACATACCTATTGCGCCATTGGAGTTTCAATTGCATCCTTCAAATTAGAAATTAGTTGGTATGAGTAAATATAGTGATGTAAGAGCAAAGTAGTACGAACCATAGCTACGGAACCTGACCTGAGAACAATTCTTCTTCTGCTATAAGAGTTGACTTGGGGTTCGGAGTGGTGGACCTTGTGCTTTGGGCACTGCAGTTGCCTTACTAACTACTCGTGTTTGGGTGCTCTATCGTGGAGACAGTGTTGTGTCAAGTGTAACTGGGCTACTATCTACTGGGGTTGGGGTTAGAAGGGGTGTAGCTGGTTCTCTGTCCAACTGGGTAGGTGTACAATCTGCGTGAGTCTGGGTTATGTGTGGTGGGGCTGGTTCTTGGGCAAGTACAACCGTGGTTCTATCCGCATCGATAGGTAGCACGATCTTTTCTAAAGACCGTGTTTTTACTCTCACAGATACTGCCTTAACCCCCTCCACTTGAAATAGCTGATAAAAAAGTAATTGAATGTACAGACATTGTAAGATAGACAGGTGCAATGGATAGTAGGGAAGAAAACAGGGCATGAAATAATTCACATTTATGTTGTCTAGCCAAACAGAATAGCAGGACATAATTTCATATATATGATCGCTAATTAAACAGGATAACATGACACAATTTCACATGTATGATGGCTAACTAAACAGGATAGAATGACATACTTCAAAATATGATGACTATGTAAATAGGATGACATGATATAACTATACGATGTGTCTATTAGAGTGGTTGGCATGCCATAAATCACAAACATGCCGTCCATGGAAACATGATGGCATGATATAATTCATGGATAGAATGACATAATTCAAGATATGATGACTATGTAAACAGGATGAGATGATATAACTATATTATGTCTTTAGAAAATGGGTTGGCATGCCATAATTCAGATACATGCTGTCTATGTAAACATCAGGGCATGATATAATGCAAATATATGATTTATTGTCAGAGTAAATGACCACGGGTAGCCTCCTCATTCCCCATTGTATTTGACTTCGGGGCCGACAGCGCCCCTCACACCTCCCGGACGAACGACTGCCTTCTTGGGATGACTGGTCCAAGCGGCCGGCTGCTAGAAGGCGGCGGAATACCAGAAGGCAACTACGAGGCGGACGGCTTCCAGAAGACGGCCCCTCGTTCCCTTCAAGTTTGCACCCACATAACCGCGACGGGATGGGGTGTGGCTACAGTGCAACCTGCCACCCCCGAATGCAGGGCTGAGCGCGGCTACAGTATGGGCGTACCTGGCGAACGCCACCACCCGGTGGGGTACTATAGCCACCCATGACATCACCTACTACATAGGGAGCTGCGCTCCCACGACGGTCTATCGGTACGACCCACAGGCGGTGGTCCCTACCCGTCGGCGAGCCCAAGAAGGTGGTAAAACTATAGCAGGCGGCAACGGGAGTAGGCTGCCTCCTAGCAGGCATCCCCCTCCCCCCCTCAAAGTCTTTCTGCCATTCACCAGAAGAGACGGGGAATGGCTATAGTGAACGCCCACCAGACGGCGGTACTATAGCCATGCATCCCCCGACAAAGCATCCATCATCAGTAGGAAGGCTACAGTGCAGAGTGATTAACCAGACCCGCAAGCGGCGGGCAGGGCCTGTCGGCCTAGTACACGACAGCCGGCGGGACCCATCAAGCGGCAGGCCCCAGTAGCTGGCGAAGAAGCCGACGTCTAGAGAGACTGACGGTCGGGTCCCACACCCGTCCGGATTACGATTGTACCCCTGGGGGGTAGGCCTATATAAATCCCCCAGGTCATGCATGCAAAGGGTTCAGAACCTTAGAACACACACACCCACCCACATAGAGAGAGTGGAGTAGGGCTAGACTTGTTCTTCTTCCTCCTCTAGCTAAACAGCTCAAGGAGGAAGCTTGTAGCTACCTTGTTGAGATAGTGATCATGCGGAGACCCCATAGAGCAGGACTAGGGGTGTTATCTCCTAGGAGAGCACCGAACCTAGGTAAGATTCGCAGGTGTATGCAGTGTCTCTCACACCCGCTTCTAGAGCCCGGCGACGTACTCTTGTCCCTCTCCATGATTAGCCATCCCATGGCATATGTCGCTCCACAACGCCTACAATTGGCGTCCACCGTGGGGCAAGGTGCACCGTCGTCCAGAAACACCTTCTGGACGGGAACCCTTTTCCTTCCCAGTGAACGCAGCTAGCCCGGCATGCCGGATGGCGTCTCCGTCGACACACTGCGCGGCGCAGAAGCCGTTTGCACCGCGAGTAGCCTCGCCGACTCAGAGCAACCGGTTTAACTTGCATTTCCAGCCCAGAGATCAAGTCTTCTGGCAATACACAACAACATGGTACAGAAACAACCGCTTTATTGATGCTAGCGGATCACATAAGTCTGATATTACATCGAGATACAAGGCCAAGCGGCACACATGGTGCTGCTAGATAGTATGTACATTATTTAATGAACATGGTGGGGGCCTCGATCACACGAACTATGCGGCAGCGGAAGAATGACGAAGTGGAACTCCATACCATAGGGACACCGAACTGGATACAACGTAGACGCGAGATGCGCTCCGGTGTGAACTGACTTGCCTGAAAGTTGACATAACACGCCAGGTGAGTACATTGAATGTACTTGCAAGCTCACAACAGACATAAGCACGATGACAGACAATATCATGATATTTAATCAGATTAATGCACTACAAGAACTACTACCGATGCAATACAAACGATACATGCACTGAGTCGAATGGACTCGCTTACCAGGCGGTTACCTCGTAACCAAACGGTGACCATACGGGGTCACATCTGAAACCATTCACTCATGAACAACTCCTGAGTTCATGAACCACACGAATCACAATGCATCACAACAACCATTTTAGTTTGCAAAATTAATTATAAAAGTTGATCCATGGTGTGACTTACTCACGAGTTATGCCCATAACCGAGGACGCGGCTACCGATAGATTAAATACACTCTGCAGAGGAAGCGCACTTTACCCACACTACGGAACACTTGGCCTAGCATTCCCATTTGGGTGGACCAAAGCGTTCCGACAAAACCCTCCCTTTATCATGCACTCTCCCCGTCCTCTCCGACCAACTCCCTCTCAGAGCTAGGTCTTGGGTGGCCCTGTGTCTACCAAAGACACCAACGGCCACCGTCGTGGCAAAACGGTTCCAAACGGGGACAAGGTACCATAAAAACAAAAACGATCACACAAGGTTATGTCTGCCTACCGGGCCAGGATATGCACGCTCATAACCTTCCCTCGCGGGAGGCACCGGTTAGAGTCACAACAAAAGACCGCATCAAGACCTTCCCACAAGGTAAATGTGGTCGCACTGAATAAAAACCAGGTTCAGTGGCACCATGATGTGATCAACATCATATTCAAGTTGAACTTAATCAAATTTAACTTTGATAATTTTTTTATCAAATAAGAAATAATGCCATAATCATGCAACTACTCGTCATGCAAAGCAATCAACTCATAATCGTGGATCAAACTTAACAATATAATTATCTTGCAATACTCAGAATCAAAACTTCCCTGGTTATAACTCATTTTTATTATCAAGCAATATTTTTATTAGTTCCTCATTTAAATAAAAGTATCACTTAATAAAAGAACTTTCATTATTTACCATAACAATATAGCTAGTGCAAAATCTTATTCTACTTGACCAATCAAGTTCATGCATTCAACTAGTAACTAAAAAAGCATATCAAGCATGATAAAATAAATAATAGTTAACCAAATTTAATTATCAAATTTTAAATGCAAATAAGAACTCATATTCAAGTAGAAAATCATAGATATTGAAATAACACCATCAAAATGCTCGTGTGGCTTTTCTTAGTGTAGAGGAGGATCACACCCCTCTTGGTTTGCTTCAAGACAAGCTTCTCCTTCTGAAAAGAATTTATAACCACAAAAACAATTACCAAAACACATTCTGAAAATCACCAGAAATTCTAGACAGTGTGCTACTAGAGTTTTCTGAAACAAAGGTAATGCAAAAAGAATCAATTCATTCGGACTTATGGTTTAGAAATGGTGGCTTGTCAAAGTTTAGTCAAATTTCTGAATAATATTTGAATTAAACAGAAATCCTGGGGGGTGACATCGAAGGCGTAAATAGAAAAGGCGCCTCCACTCATACCGCTTCGGGCGCGAGTGGTGAGGCCGACAGGTGGGTCCTGCGCGTCAGGAGAGAGGGGGTAGCGTGAGATTAGAGAGAGGCGGGGCTTCGCTGGAGCTCACGCCGGTGACAAGGGGGTTTGGGGCTAGGCTAGAGGGATAGGATTGAAGCTGGGCTTGTGGCACACCTGCCCGTACCCGTGGCTTGGCGTGGGGTGGACGGAGCTCCTCGCGGTTGAGCTCGCAAGCCTCGGTGGAGGACGGGTTTCGCCGGAGAGGTTCAAGATGACAGCTAGGGGCGGCTCCGAGGGCTCAGCGGCATCCAGGCAGCACCAACAGATCCCCAATGCCCCGCACGCGCAGCTGCTTGAGCTCGAGAGGCACCGGAGACCGGTGGCTGTGCTGCGGGTGTCGCCGGAGTTCTCTGGTTGGGGCGACGGCTAGAGGCCTGCCCGACCGAGCTGCTGCTCGTCTACGTGTAAGTGGAAGTGGTGTGGAGTGGTGCTTGGCTAGAAACCGAGGAGGGGAACACTATATATAGCCGAAGCGAGGGGGAACGTGTCACCGCCGGAGCTCTCTGGATGCGTGGAGAACGGTGACGAAAAGCTCTAGTGCGAGGGGATAAACACTCAGCATCAACGCAGGACCTTTCCCACGGTCGTAGACGAGCACAGGAGGCGGTGGAGGAAGCGGACAGGCACACGCGTGCACTGTGGCTTTTGACCACGACGTGCCCGTGCTTGCTGTGGCGGCTCCGGCGTCGGCGAGCGCCAAGGAGAGGTCAAGGGTGACGGGTCGATGTTGTAGGTGCGGTGCTGCAGGGGTTGGCGAGTGCTGGAACGAGCACATGCGAAACAGAGAGAAAAGTGCTAGCTAGAGCGCGTCCAAACCTTGTCTATGCTTTCGTCCATGCATTGTTTAGTCTAGGAGTGGTGATATCTCGTACCCAGGCCGATCAGATTGGACTCAATAAGCTGACAAGTTTCTGACCAGAAACTTGGTCACCAAGTTAAGCAATCTTCTAGAAGGACATTAGGGCTGATCTCCTGGGGTTTAGGTTTTCTTAGGAGGGTGTTTAAGCTCAAGAAAGATCAGGGCCAAAAGATCAAGGAAAAATGTACTTGCTGTACAAACTGGAATTTTGGGCCAAAAGAGAAATGATTTTCTATAGCAAAAATATTACAAAAATTCATCCAATGTTTTTGCTTGGAAAGGTGTGCCAAGGTTCAGAGAATATTCAGGATTTATCTCGGATTTTTGGGAGCAAGAGAAATTAGGGTTGCTTTGGAGCACAGGTTTCTGAATTGAATTTTAGAGGGGAAAATGAATATTTTTCTTTTATGAAAAATATTCATTTGATTATTTTGGGGATTTATCAGGGAAATATAGTTGAATGAGGAGTAGATAGGTCATTTGGGTGAAAGTCAAGGATATGACCAAGTGACAAGTACATTTGAAATGATTCAAAAACTCAAATGAAAGCAAGGCAAAACCAAGTCCGGAAATAGGGAGAAGGCAAAGTCCGGAAAAAGAGAGAAAGCAAAACCCAGGCTCTCACAAACCTTCCCCACTTAGGATGAATCTTGTCCTCGAGATTCGGTTGCTTGGGAAAACCATTCTGGGTATACAGTCCTTAAAAATTCCACTCTTTCCTAGATGGCTTCCGCTCCGGTGTGATGCTCCCACTAAAACTTGTAAAACCTTATTTCTTTGCTACGAGTGACCCTTTCAATCTCATCCAATATCCTGATTGGCTTCTCCTCATAAGTCAAATACTTAGACAATTCTATCTCGGCCATATGAGTCCTCTTTCTAGGTGGCGAGATGCATCTCCTCAGCTGCGAGATATGAAACACATTGTGCACTTTTGACAGTTCCGGTGGCAACTCCAACTGATATGCAACTGTTTCGACTCTGGCCATGACTGGAAACGGACCAATGTATATGGGTGCCAACTTTTCTCTTGGCTCCTCTTGACTCCTTTCATAGGGGTGACTTGGAGATATACGTGTTCTCCGGGTTCGAAGCTGATCTGACGGTGCTTGCCGTCATAGTAGCTTTTTTGTCGTGATTTGGCCAGCTGCAGTGTGTCTCAGATTTCCCTGACATGCTTCTCCGCTTCGAGCATTAAATCAGTCCCGAAAATATGGCTGTCTCCGGTTTGAGACCAGTTCAATGGAGTGCAGCATTTCCGGCCATACAAAGCTTCATAGGGTGACATTTTAAGCTGGCCTGGAAACTGTTGTTGTAGGAAAACTCAGCGTAGGGCAGACAGTCTTCCCACTTGGTTCCTTGGGCCAATATACATGCCCGGACCATATCTTCGAGTATTTGATTTACTCACTCAGTCTGTCCATCTGTCTGAGGATGATAAGCCGTGCCGTACTTCAGAGCGATCCCCAAGGCTTGATGTAGTCGAGACCAAAATGCGGATATGAAAAGAGATCCCCTGTCGGAGGTGATAGTCTTAGGTTGTGGGGACCCCGACTCATGAGTCGTGATCACCGAATGCACGTGTAAAGTGATCCCAGAGATCAATGCTCACTGAACACACAGAAGCTAAATAACAAGAGTCTTATATCCATACATACCGCCTTACACAAATTATGACCATTATAGTCAAGTCTTACATTGATAAAGCCACAAGGGCCGAATACCAAACAAACTTATGCAGCGGAAATCTTCGTAAATAAGTAGAACCCATGCCATCTGCCTTAACCCTACAGGCATTCTGACAGGTAAATGTCCTAGTTCGCATGTTCATCTCCAAAGAACTCTTCTTCGAACTCTTGTTCTTCCATGCTTGGCCAATTAAATAACCAGTGGCAAGCCAATGAGTACTTTGAATATACTCGTAAGCAACCCATGATTGGAACAAGGCACAATAATGCAATGATATAGCACTAAGTAGGTAGTTTGCAGAAAGCTAGTTTTGGGTGCAATGACATGATCTATCAACCTGTAAAGTAGGCATCATGAGGGTACAGATATCCGTATGAACAAGTTGCAGATATCAACATAAGCAGAGTTGGACACCAATCCAACTTGATCATCCTCTCAAGTCATCTGACTTAACCCAATTGGCTTCATCAACACACACACGCGCGCGCGGTTTGTAAAACTCTGGACGTAGTTTTAGCAGCACCGCCCAACTGTCTTTGACCGTGGACACGACTATTCAAATAGTTTTACACTTTGCAGAGGTTGCACACTTTACCCACAAGATCCGGGGAACTACCGTGTCATCCAGGACCCGCGGTACCTCAAGTACCCGAGGTAAGCACCCGATCACTATCTTTCCCTAGTCGACACTAACATAGAGTCCACTCGCTTGTTAGTAACCCCCATGACCAACATTTCACATCTTAAAATTGTGGAGCCTCGCTCCCATATTCATCGCATACCACAAGCACGGGGTACCAACGGTGTGTCCGGTGCCCTGTAAAAACAGTCACGGCCGCCCTACCTGGCACGACCTCGTCCCGAGAGTGCGCAACAATGACTCTCCCGTCGTTAGTAATGTGGGCTCCAAGATAGTATCGGCCTAGGTAATCAATAATGCCCTTTCCCATATAAGGGTAGAGTGGTTGCGCATGTAATGTTGGGACAGTCAACAAATCTTAAATCTAATCCGTTTTTAAAACAACACACACACTTGCCTCAGTACACCACTTCGCATCAAGTGGTTACCCAACTCATTATCTCCCTCAGGCATAAGTGGCACCCGATGGTTTTTTTAAAAGCCTTTGAAAACAACTTTTTTTCCTTCACCATGCATATACCCATCCCACTTGCGTAGCAGCTTCTTAGCATCCTAACTACACCCACTCTCATAACCCTTATAGAAGGGTGGGGTCTTGCACAATGCAATTATCAACAAGGAGGAAATGAAGGCAACCCACCGATGCTACCGTCTCATCATGATTCCGATGCAACAATAATGAAGTGCTATATGACATGCGTAAAAAGGGGTTTCATAGACATGGTCAAAGGGCTGGTTGCCTGGCTCAGCAAAGTCTTCTGGGTCTTCAAAGTCTTCTGGTCCAACTCCTTCGTCAGCAACGCAATCTATCGTCGCAAAATAATAACAAGAAAAATAAGGCAATAATAAATCAGAACAACCAAAGTGCTCAGAAAAATGTCAACTCATTTTTGTTCAATACTAGGGTGAAAATTAAGAAGGCGAAAATTCCTAGTTTGGGACTTGGAGTAGAAGAATAGATGAAATGGATTTTAAGAGGGGATTAAATATATTCAAATTTGAATTTGAATATGAACAGTACATAAAATTTGGTTGGACATGAATGAAAGTTATACCATTAAATAGGTGGGATTTTTACAAGATTTTAGAAACTGGAATTATTGCTTTTGGATTAATATTTAATCATGTGGAATCTTTACAAGTTTGACAGAAAAGAAAAAGGATAAGGGGCACTGTGCCTGCTGGGCCAGAACAGCCACAGTGCAGCAGGCCCAGACAGAGGCGGCCCAGCGCACTGGTGCACGTGCGCGTGCCAGGTTTAAACCTAACGGGCGGGGCCCAGGCGTCAGCGAGCGAGAGAGGGGCGATGGAGAGGAGAGGCTGACAGGTGGAGCCCGCCTGTCATCCCTAACCCCGCGATAGAGGGTCGGCGAGCTCACCGGCGATGTTTTTGGGCATGACGGGGTGAGCTGATGGCACGGCTGGACTCAGCGTCCAGTCGTCATTCCGGTGGAGGTGGTCGATGTCGCTGGAGCTTCCTGGTTCGTCGGCGACGAGGAGGCAGGGCGGCGACGTGTCGGGAGGTGGTTGCACCGGCCATCTCCAACTGAAAACAACGCATAAAGGAGAAGGAAAGGGGTCAGCGAGGTGAGGCGGCTCCAGATCGGGAAAGAACGGGGGCGGAGGAGGTCTGTTCCGCGAGATCGACGGCGACCCGAGGCGGCGGAGCTCGAGCTTGATCCCAAGCTCGGGCGCTCCTACAGATGAACTGGGGTGCAGGGGGTTGATTTGGAGCTGCAGGGGAGTGTGTGGTGAGGTGAGGAGAGGAGGGCTCGGGGAGGCCTTACATAGACGGGCGACAGTCCACCATGGACCAGTGCGTCGGCGAGGTCGTTGCCGTCCCTATGGGTCACGGAGGCTCGCAGCGAGGTGTCGGGGGTGCTTGTGGGGTTGGTCTAGGGCGAGGGGAGTGAAGAGAGAAAGCAGGGGGAAGGCAGAGGTGCCGCGCGTGTGAGGCCACTCACTGGAGCTCTCGGGCGGCCGGTGCGCGTGTGAGCTAGTGCAGAAGAGAGAGAGGAAGGAGGGGGCCGACCAGCTGCCGTGTCTCGGATGGCGAGGCACATCGTCAAGCGTGCTGGGGAGGCCCGAGGTGGCCAGAGGTGCTTGGCAGGGGGCGGCTACGGTGCCTGGACGCACTGTAGCACGCTCCAGAGCGCCCAAATGGATTGGCATGCCATTTTCTAAGCAGTGTGGGCGCGGCCAAAGGTGTCTGGTAGCTCTAGGGGGAAGTAAAGAAGTAAGCTATGGCCTTGGATGCCTTGGGGAGCCACTGGAGTGAGGAGGGAGGTTGAGGGAGAGAGAGAACTTGCTGTCCAGGGAGGTAAATGGGGGTGTTTCATCCCTTTAATAATTGAGCAATGGCCAGGGGAAAGTTGTTGGAGGTAGACGAGGGTCAGGAGTAGCTATGGTAAAAAGTTGAGGCCATGGAGAAGAGTGGAAGAGGTCAAAGTAGTTGTTTTGGTAAAGTGGCAGAAGGTGTTTGTTGTTGGTTTGGTCTGGTAAATGAATTCCATTTGGTACGATATTCCACAGGGTGAAATGGAACATATAATTAGGGTCTTCCACCAATTTTGAGCTCATTTGGGAAAAGTTGCCAATACAACTTTTGTAAACCCTAGAAATTAGCAGAGATGAACTTGTGTAGATCTGTAGTTCAGCAAATCATTTCCCCTTGATGCACCACTTGGTGTAGTGGCCTCATTTGGTCATGTGAACATGCTCACAAAATTTGGGTTCAAGGAGAGAAAGTTGGTAGTACAAAGTTGTTCAAATTTGATTCTGGTCAGAGAGGGTTTTGGGGCATTTTGGTGAACCAAAATGACCCTAATTGAGATGAGGCTTTGCATGGTGATCACAATATGAATTTGTGACTTGCTAGATTTTCCTTGGATTTTTATGAAAATACTTCCCGTAGAAATATTTCAAATCCTTGAAATGGGTAGAAATGGTTTTGGAGGGTTTTGTCCAATATTTTGAACATGAACATGTGTTGAAACTCTTATATATGGAAAATATATGTCCACTGAGTTCCCCTGATTTTTCTCAAATATTTTTGAGGCCTTAAAGTAATTTTAATCTATTAAAGACCATTTCTGGCCTTAAGAAAAAGCCTTTAAATAAAATAGGAAAATTACTTTTAAAATTATATTTTTGTGGTTTATGGTAGTGCTATATCTAGTAGGTTTCAAATATACTCTTTGAAATATTTTTCATACCCCAAATCAAGTACTTGTAGTGCAAACCTTAATTCAGGGGTTTTTGGAAAACTAATTTTTGAAAATATTATTTGGCCAAATTATTTTTGGAAGAAAATACTATACTATTATATACACATGGCATGATCATTGGGCAGAAATTTGGGGCAAGGAGATGAAGTATAGAAGGTGGAGTTGTGTTTACTTTTAAAGAGGACTTGAAAATCACACAGAGAAAACCAACTCCAAATAAAAAGCCAAATAATGCAAAAAAATTTGTCAAACCACACTTTATCATGATTTAATAGCTTAAGTGTTGTGGTATGAAAATCAGGGTGTGACAGACCTACCCCCTTACAAGAATCTCGTCCCCGAGATTCCCAAACTAGGCGTGGAAAGGAATACGAAAACTGGACCTGGGGTAGTCTTCATGTCCTCATACTGCTTGTTCTTCCGAGTGGTGCTTCATTGAACCTTGAAGTACTCAATGGCGTGGATTCGTGTATGACGTCCTGCTTGGTCCAGGTAGCAATTGGGGTTTCTCGCATAGGTCATATTAGGCTAGAGGTCGATGGCTCGGTGATCGATGTCCTTGTAGAGACCGGACTAGTTAGGAAGTTGGAAACATTTTCGGAGTGGTGTTGTGTGGAAAAATGTTGTGCATAGTGGGTGACTCAGGTGGTAACTCTAGCTGGTAGCCGTCCATTCTTCGTCTTGAAGTGATCTTGGAGAGGGCCGATAAATCTTGGTGTGAGCTTCCCTTTCACATGGAAATGCTTGGTTCCTTTGAGAGAAGTGGCTTGCAGATACACCTGGTCTTTGATGAGAAAGTTCACTCCTTGACGATGGTGGTTGGTATAGTTCTTTCTCCTTAGCATGGCGGTCTTCAAATGTTCCTTGACCAACTGAATGGCTCTTCTTCCATCTTTGGGTAGACAAGTAGGTTACCAAATAATGATGACCACTATCTTGTCTAAGTACTCCATGGAGACTTTGTTCATGGGGTACATAAAGTAGCCTGGGGAGTGGTGGTGGTCACGGTTGATTGTTGGTCAGGGTCTACTTGACCTAGAGCCAAAGCCCATGGTCATGATCCGACCATGTTGTGGCTTGGTAGGGCTTAAGGGTTTCAAGGGTTCTAGTGTGCGAGTGAACATTTATCATCTTATCTTTAAGCACGACTTCTGAGATGCCAATAGCCTATCTAGGCCCTCAAACAAATAACCTTATACCACCGAAAGCATTTTTTCGTATAGGTCAAATCCAATAATCACTCATGTGATCCATATTCTCGTGACTCCCGAGAGGAGGTCTAACAAAAATCATATATGTCTACGATCTCCAAACTCATATGTATGGCCACCCCTAAAAATCCATGGGTAGAGCATACAAGCTTCCAAACGGGAATAAAACACGACAATCCAAGTGTCCATCCTATTCTTCCAACGTCCATGTTAGTGTATCTCTATCCTAAGGAAACATGTCGTATGCCACTCCAAAATCTTGTTTCCTTCCTATGAATCAACTCCAACAACCCGTTAACTTCCATTAATCATTACATAATCCTTTAATTCTACAAATCCGATGTCTATGGTGTTCCACATGATCTTTTAATGTCCTATAATCCCCAAATACTTGAAAGGTCTATTCTTAATATAGTTAGTCCACCAATTCCAACTATCATGATCTGATAAACTCCAATGTCAAGTTTATATAGATCCCTAAATCAACTCCGACAATTAACCCAATCTCCTAGTTTATCATCCACTGAGAAACATGGTATCATGATCGAGATCATCAGCCTAAATCCAATTTACTCTGAACCATGTAGACCTTCTCAGCATCTATATTCCACTAGGATCACCTATATGAATCCAAATCTCATGCCCAACGAGAACTTCTACACTTTCCCCCATGTCATTATCGTAATCTCAACTATCTCCTATCAATATCCCATGGCTAAGTCAAATCCATATTCTTCCAAGTGTTTCGTCTTGTGATCATAATCATCTTACTAAATCCAATTTACTCCATGTGTAATGAAGTCTATGCTACTATATTAACACGATCCCACAAAGTTCATCTACCAACATGAAAACACATGGTTAAGTATTCGAGCTGGGTATCTCGTGAAGTATCGAAGGGTCTAGGGATGGGTTTGTAATCTTGAGGGGTAAACATAACTCCATTGGGTTACACTTAGTCGACGAGGCTGCAGCAAAAGTCTTCAGCGCTAGTTGGTTGCTGAGGTGGAATCCGTGGTGTATCTTGTCTTGCCGGTCTTCAGTTGAGAAGAGAGATGAGAGGGAAAATAGCATAGAGGAGGGGAATGCCAAAAGGGGGTTCTATAGTGCAAGTGCAAACAAACAGGTGCAAAAAGGGCCAAACCAAAGAAACAAGGTAAGGAAGGTGATATAGTCGCGTACTAGTTGCCTAGTGAAAAAGTGCGACCTATATCAAAACACAAACAAATAAAAACACGCAACACACAATCATGGTTCTATATGAACCATCATACGGACTCGACTACGCATAGGGGGGTACACGACTCATCCTACCTTAGGGGTTCTCGGACTCTGTAGTCGTGCTAGCTTCGTGTCTCGTGAAGTCTTCTGGGTTTTCCTCAGGTGTTGCTACGTCTCTTGTAAATGTTCGATGAAGCAATCCGGGTTGAGCCAGAAGAATCTTCAACAATCTCTCGCTTGATGAGCTGATGGGGTGGAGGTGGTTCCTCGTAGCTGGCATTGACTCTGTCTTCTGTTTCTTTCTTAATATTAACAATCCCTTTTGCCTTCTAAGGCGTCGATGGTACCAAGTAGGTAACCCTTTATGCAATGACATTAGCAAGGCAAAGTAGAGGTCCAACCTATCGGTTACGTTGATGACAACATTGTCAGCGTTCTGGGTACGACGGTCCCCAGACTTGCCTGCCTGCAGCCTGCGGCGTGGCTCAAGTGGGGGCCCAGCGTGGCCCATCTTCATCAATTTGAGCTCAAGACCCTCGCGAGGGGCCAAGCCTCGCGGGGCAGACGACCAGAAGCTTCCTCAAAGGCAGCCTCATTAGGAAGGCTCGCGAGGAGGCGGAGAGATCAAGGCAGGGGTACCTCGCGAGGAGCCTGTGACACAAGCCATGATGATCGAGACTAGGCGGGCGCCGGCCTGCGCAGAGTCCTTGTTTCCCCTTTGGTGTAAAGGGGGCAAGCACAGGAAAAGGTATCAAGCAAAGATTACCATTCCGGTGCAACGAGACCAAGACCAACAGAGCGGCAGGACGGAGGTCACCGTGGAGCCCAAGACGGCGTCATCACCAGTACTTTTGGCAGCCGAAGACCACCATTGGTCAGGATAACTCGTACTAGATGTTCCCCTTCAAAATGGCCAATTTTTGGCGCCCTTCCCGCTCATTATTTGGGCAGAGGCCCAGGGCCTCTATAAATAGAGCTAGCCATCACAAGCAGAGGGGGAAGGAGCAATCCATTGATCGAGAGAGAGGGACGTCTAGAAATCTGGTAGAGCCCTAGCAGAGAGAGAGAGAGAGAGAGAGAGAGAGAGGTGACTGAACTCACCCTAGCAGTTCATCGCACCAGCTCAAGAACACCTCTCGCGAGGCTGTTCTTCCCTTCTACTGTTCATCATCAGCCCCTGAGGCAATCCACCACACCACACACTTGAATAGGGTATTACACCACAACGGTGGCCCGAACTAGTATAAACCTCGTGTCCCTTGTGTTGTTCGTTGTTTCCAGCTTAGATCACGCGAGGAGATCGGACGTAGATCAGTAGGGGGGAGAATTCCGCGCGCACCCTAGTGTTCGAACCTCAAGGGTCTGCCGGAACCCGAAATCTGACATTTGGCACGCCAGGTAGGGGTGCACCGGAATCTTTCTTCCGCTATTCGCGTGCGATCTTCCGTCGTGTCCATGGCTGACGCTCGTCGGGCTCGCGCCGAGCGCCGGGCCGCTCTCGCCACCCGCGTCGCCCAGATGGCGCCCGTCGGTGGTCGCCCTCGTCGTTCCCCGTCCCCTGCCACCAACGCCGCCACCGGTCCGGCGGGGAACAAGCAGCAGGCCTCGTCCTAGCATCCTTCAGTACGGCAGGAGGGCCGCACCGCTACACTATCGCCGACTCCAGCCGCTTCGTCGTCCCACGCCCGTCGCGCCCCGCGAACGCGCACGCCGCGCTGCTCCTGGCAAGAGAGCTCTTGCACTACCACCCCATCGACGACCTCTACGAGGAGTGGCTCGCCCGCTTCACCGAGCTCGTCAGCGCCGCAGGGGGATCCCGCTTGCCGTCCTTCTCACTGCATCACCGCGTAGGAGGCGAGGATCAGGAGGTGCCTCTACCACCTCCTACCCAAGAAGGCGCCCTGGCTCCAAGGCGCGCAGCCCCAGGGCGAGACCCACCGTGTCTGGTGCCTGCGCAGCAAGAAAGGAGCTGCCAAGAGATCCCTCGTTCCTGAGAAGGTGCTCGCGCGCTCCCAGTACCGGTGTGCCAAGGTCGCATCCCTGCACCTCCATGCCAAGACCCCGCTCTGCTCCAAGCGGCGGCGCGCGGCAATCCCCAGGAGCAAGCCCACTACCAGCAAAGGGCACCGGTGGCCACAGCCGGCTGCCGCGCCCTCACCCCCGAGCTACGCGGCGTCGCATGGCCAGGAAAGTTCAAGCCTGAGCTACCCCCTCGCTACGATGGCACGGCGGACCCCGCGGAGTACCTGCAGCTCTACAAGCTGTGCATCGAAGCCGCCAACGAAGACGAAAGGGTCATGGCGAACTGGTTTCCCATGGCGCTCAAGGACGGGGCTCGCACCTGGCTCCTGAACCTGGCTCCTGGAACGATCTCCTCCTGGGATGAGATGCGCACCCACTTCATCGCCAACTTCCAGGGCACTAGTGACCGGCTCCCGGCCGTGAGCGATCTGCGCCGCATCAAGCAGTAGCAGGGGGAAACATTGCAGAAATACATCCAGCGCTTTAACAACGCTCGCCTCAAGATCCCCAAGGTGACTGAAGAAGCCATCATCTCGGCCTTCTCCGATGGCGTATGCGACATCAAGATGAAGGAGGAGCTAGCAATCCATGAAGACCTGTGCACATCCCTCGAGCTATTCAACTTGGCGACCAAGTGCGCCAGGGCTGAGGAAGGGTACCTTTCCCTCCTCGAACTCCTGGCTACCAACATAGAAGAGAAGAAGCCCAAGGCCAAGGACCTGAAGCGCAAGGGGGCTGCTGTGCTTGCAGCGGAACCAGACACCAAGCGAGGAAGGGATCAGCTTGAGCCATCCAAGGGCAGCCGGTACTGCGTGTACCACAACCTCCACACCCACAACACCAACGAATGTCAAGAGCTCAGGGCCGTGAGAGATGGACGTGTCGGCCGACGCCTCGAGCGCAACGACAGGGGCTATGGCCGAGGAGGAGGAAGAGGTGGCGGACGATGGGAAGACCGTGGCCCTCGCCAAGGGTGGCGTGACCGACCTCGCGAGGATCGCTGGCAGGACCAGCCTCGCGAGGGAGGCTGGAGAGATCAGCCTCGTGAGGATCGCCCGCACGACAACGCAGGCCTTCCTCCTCTGCCGCCACCGCCAAGAAGGAACGAAGACCAACATCAAGACGAGGGGGCTGGGGGCTTCCAGGAGCCGCGCGTGATCGCTTGCATCTTGGGTGGAGTGCAGGCCCCAGCCTGACAACGTGTCTTCAAGCAGTTTGCTCGCGAGGTGAATGCAGTCCTCCCCAATCTTGAGGCCACGTGCCCACTCAGGTGGTCTGCGTGCGCTATCATGTTCAGCTCAGCGGATCAGCTCAAGTGCGCGGCAACGGCTGGAGTCCTCCCAATGCTTTGCTCCCCGGTCATCAGCAACGTGTAGGTCACCAGGACCCTCATTGACGGTGGAGCAGGACTCAACATCCTGTCCGTCGAGACGTTCGACAATCTCCAAGTGTCGTACGATCAGCTTCAGCCAACCAAGCCCTTCTCAGGAGTCACTGATGGTTCCACTGTTCCAATCGGGCAGGTTCCTTCCAGTCACCTTCGGGCAGCGCAACAACTACCGCACCGAGCTCATCGACTTCGACGTCGCCCACATCTGTCGGATTTCGGGTTCCGGCAGACCCTTGAGGTTCGAACACTGGGGTGCGCGTGGAGATTTCACCTCCTACCTACCTGCACCCCTCCGCCATGCTAGGATCTAAAACTAAGGAAAGAACAACACAAGAGACAAAGGGTTTATACTGGTTCGGGCCACCGTTATGGTGTAATACCCTACTCCAGTGCGTGGTGTGGTGGATTGCCTCTTGGGCTGATGATGATGAACAATACAAGGAAGAACAGCCTCGTGAGGGTCCGTTCTTGGCTGGGGGGATGAACTACTGAGAAGAGTTCAGTCACCTTTTCCTCTCTATCTCTTCCTCTCTCTCTCTCACTTCCCGCCTCCCTTTGCTATGTGGGTGGCTGGTCCTATTTATAGAGGCCCTGGTCCTCTTCCCAAATATCGAGCGGGAAGGGAGCCAACAATGGCAGGCTAATTTGAAGGGGGACAGCAAGTATCAGCTATCCTGACAAAAGTAGTCTTCGCCTGCACAAAGCTCTGGTGTTGACGCCGTCTTGGGCTCCACGGTGACCCCCGTCTCGTAGTCCTCCTGGTCTTGGTCTCGTTGCACCGAAATGGCAACCTTTGCCTGATGCCTCAGTACTCCACGGCTGCACTTGCCCCCTTTGCACCAAAGAGGAAAGGAGGACGCTGCGCGGGCTGCCACCCGCCTGGCGCCCTGAGTCGTCATGGCTTGCGTCACGGGCACCTCGTGAGGTACCCCGCCTTGATCTCTTCGCCTCCTCGTGAGCCAGCCTGACGAGGCCGTGCCTGAGGAAGCTCCGCGTCGTCCGCCCCGCGAGGCTTGGCCCCTCGCGAGGGTCTTGGGTTTGTGTTGGTGAAGACGGGCCGTGCTGGGCCCCCCCTTGAGCCACGCCACAGGCCGCAGGCAGGCAAGTCTGGGGAACCCCCGTTCCCAGAATGCCGACAACATCCGTCTGCCATACAACGCCATAATCAGGTACCCAGCCCTGGCCAAGTTCATGGCAGTAACTCACCATGGATACAATGTCCTCAAGATGCCAGGAAGCGGTGGAGTCATCACCGTACCCTGCGAAGAAAGGGACGCAGTGTGTTCACTTGAGCGCGTGTTCCAAGCCGCAGCAATTGAAGACACAGACCACAGGAACGGAAGACTTCCCGAGGAGACCCTTAAGAAGAAGAAGGTTTCGCCTGGCCCAAGCCATAGGGAGGCAGGCGCCTCTGGAGGTATTGCGTCAGGATCCGCGCCCGATCAGGGAGCGCCACCCTCTCTCGCATAGGAAGGCGCGCCCGACACCCTCCTCAGGCAGGGCTTGGGGGCTCTTTCTTGGAGAGCCACCGACCTTGCCGAGATCGCGAGGGAGGCACTCGGGCACCACTTGGAGGGCCGCTTCCAGGCACGTTTCCCTCAGGAAGGTACAAGGCACGGAAGACCGAACCCTCAGGAGTTCATCTCAAGAAACACCCAGGAGCTGCAGGAGTCAAGAGTCATGCGCGGCAGCCGCCGCTTACCCACCATGGCCCCACATCCAGGTGAGGATGGTGGGCTGCGCGTCTGCATCGACGTGCCAGGGTTCAACTGAGCCGCGTCTTAGGAGCGCCTCTGGCCTTCGCCCGTGGGGCGTTGCGAAGGTCCACCCCATAGCTACGTTCGCATGCCTTTCGGCCTACCGAACGCGGTCGCCACTCATCAACGCCTGCTGAGGAGCATTCTGGAGGCTCAGGAAGCCAGGCATCGCGCGGCCCTGGCGGAGATGGAGATGGCCCTCGAAGACCCACCTGTGCCTCTGGAGCCTCCCGAGCCTCCTGGGCCTGGGGGCTCGTGAGGGTCGACGTCGTCATCGTGCATCGCCCACTTCTTCAACATCACTTAATCTTCAACGGCACCAGGTGACATCTTTCTCAGTTCCTTTTTTAGCTGGGAGCGCCCATAGGGCCGCATCATTCCCAGGTCGCGTGGGTCCATCCCTGCGGTGTGTATCCATTTTGCTTATGCTCTTTACTTACCTTGTTGGGGGTGCCCCTCGGGCTGCATCATCTTCGAGCTGCTCGGGCATGGCCCAGCGGTGTTTGCTTTTCCTGCATCTATTTAAAATGAATTTGCTCATTCGTTCTTAATTATCACCTGCTGCTTATCGCGGACTTCTCCGCTTTCATGCAAAGCGCTTGCACGTTAAAAGGGGGGTACCTGAGCATCGCGACTCATGGGCTCGTACTAGCTCTCCAGCCCTCACCCCCTGGCCTTGACCCATGGCATCGCGACCTGTCATACCAATGGCGGCTGAGCTCGCTCGAGGGCCGGGACCTGAGGACATAGAGCATTTGCATTCTAACCACCCTACAGGAACACACCATTGATAACGGCCCAGAGCCAGGCGCAATCCGCCTCGAGGTAGGGCCTCGTGAGTACCACGCTGGCTCACGAGTGCCCAAATACACCTCTCCTAGCCCTACCATGCCGGCCACATGTCAGGGCGGGGCTGTACACGCCCCGGGGGCTCCTCTCGGAGGGGAGCCCCCTCCCACATACCAGTGGAAGCACCATGCTCCGCGCTGGCTGACGACACTGCCAAGGAGCGGCTATGCCCGTACACATACGGAAGCGCTATGCTCCGCGCTGGTGATAAACAACTGAGGGCGGCCTCCAGCCGTACCAACCTCAGGGAGCCCAGAGCTTAGTGTCCGGCACCATCACAACGCCTCTCCTCAGGAGCGCCACGCGAGGGGGCTGGACACGGGGGCTACGCCCGGGCCTCGCCCGAGCGCATGCCACCTAGCCAGGTCCCTCGGACCTGGTCGTCATACGCCCCTCCCCGAGAAGAGCCAAGGTATGGCAACCCGTTTGAACGTCAAGGGGGTCTCCTGAGAATCGCGACTCAGGAGCCTAACTTGCCCCGTAGCCCCTTACTCCTTAGTCCCGTCCTGGTTTCTGGTCGGCGCTAACACTGGGTGAGGTATGCGCGGGGCCGGGCCCTGCCGACGCAGAAGGCCAATCCACTCCTTATTCCCCCCTTTCCTACTTGTGGCTTGCGCGTCAAGGGGGACTCCTGAGCATCGTGACTCAGGAGCCTAACTTGCCACGTAGCCCCTCACTCCTTAGTCCCGTCCTGGTTTCCGGTCGGGGCTAACGCTGGGTGAGGTATGCGTGGGGCCAGGCCCTGCCGACATAGAGCGCGAGCAAATAGGAGAGAAAAATGCAAATTCCAAGAGATTCAAAGCAAATATTACAAGCCATAGATTGTTTCACGATGCCAAACACAAGTTTAAACGCCTCTGTGAGGCATGGTGCATGTCGCAGGAATAAAAACAGGACAGAAGCCGCGAAGGGATCACTCTCAAGTGGCGCCGCCTCCTAGGGCCGTGGAGCTGGCGCCACCGCACCCGGGCAAGATGCTCAAGGCGTAGAACCTCCCCAGCAAAGCTTCGGCTCGCCCTTTCACGGCCTCAGCGGCAGCGGCGGCAAGGTCGCCACTCACGAGCTCAAGCAGGCTGTCGAGGTCGACGTTGGGGTCGCGCAGGTAGACGTGGCTGAGGACACGCGTCAGCGCCGCAGAAGACAGGGCATGCGCCTCGGCCTCGGCCGTGGGGCCAAGGTCATCTACAACATCTTCAAGTGCACGGACAGGAAGGGAAGCAGCTTGGCGGGGCCGTCCTCTGTGCCGGCCAACGGCTCCTCCTAGCCGCTCTCGTAAAGCGTCTTCAGCGCGGCATGAGCCCTCTTCTCCATCTTTGCGAAGGCCACCCGATCCTCCACCAGGACCTTCGCCTTGGCGTCTAGCTCGGCCCTCTCCGCCTGCAGCGACCGCTCCAGAGTCTCTAGTTCGCCGTGGCGGTCATCGAGCTTGGCGTCCCAGTCCTTGACGGCAGCCTCCCGAGCCTTCATCTCCTTCTCTTTCTCCTGGCGGTCGTGGAACTCCTTGGCGAGCTCGTCGTGCAGGCCTTGCAGATCGACCTCCAGGTCCTTGCAGCGAGCCTTGGCGGCCGCAGCGTCGCCCAGGGAAGCGTCGCGGGCGGCCTTGGCTTGGTTGGCGGCCTGCTTCTCCCCATCAGAGGCCGCCACGGCCTGGCTCAGCGCTGCTCGAACGGAAGCAGCGGAACGGGCCCAGCTAGAAGCTAGCTCCAGGCGCCCGGCCGCTAGGCGAGGGTCCGTGCTCAGAAGATCCTCCCACAGCTGGCTCAGTTCGTTGGCGACCTGGTCCAGGACGGCGGCAGAGGAAACAGAAGAAGCGGGAACCGGCGGAGCGGGCGAAGAAGACGGAGGCGTCATCACGGTTTGGTAGGAAGGAACCCCCTGGGCCTTGGTCACCCCAGCTGCAGCATCAAGCGCAGTTGACTCCAGGGTCAGCGGGGCCATGCGGGCTGACTCCTCGCCACGGCGTCCCAGTCGGCCTCGCTAGGACGATCAGACCAGGGAGGCGCAAGGCGGGCCGTCTTCCTCCCCAGCGGACGAAGGCACCGCCCCGGAAGATGGACTCGCCCCAAGCAGGGCCACAGAAGCCCCTCTCAACCTCTTTGCCGCAGGCGCCGGCCTGACAAGAAAATATGGACGTCAAGCCTCGGTGGCAGAAACCAAGCAAAGCGGGAATCAAGCACTTACTGGCCGTCGCTCGCGGACCCATGCAACCTCCGGCCAAGCTTGAAGCCCGAGAGCCTGCAGGTTGGGTCAGCCTCGGGAGGCCCGGAAGCAGAAGCCACGTCGGGAGGGCTGGGGCTGGCTTCAAACCGCCCAGGGATCAAAGCGGACCCTGGGGGAACCAGCCCGGACCTGCCCTTCCTTGTGACCAAGGGAGAGTCCTCCCCTCCTCGCCCGGCGCCGGCATCATCATCATCCGGCATGGAGCGGAGGGCCCGAGACCTAAGCCGAGGGAAGGACTCCCCCGACTCCTCGCCAGACGCCTCGAAGACAGACTCTTCCTCCTCCGCCTCTTCTTCCTCCTCACTCCTGCTGGAGCTGCCAGAGGACACGTCCACCATCGCCAGCACCGGAAGATCCTCGGGAGCTACCGCAGGCACCAGCCCCTCACCGTTGAAGGTGGGCATGGTGTTCACCACCTTCTCCCAGTCATCTCGAAGGAACAGGGGGACGTGGGCGCCCACCGGGCTCGCCACGTCTCCCCCAACCAAGGAATGGAGGACCGCGACCAGATTCTCGTCGGACAGGGCCTCCGAGCTTAGGCGCAAGGCAGCGTCCGCGTCTCCAAGCCTCCATAACGGGAGCGAGTGCTCCTGGAGTGGAGCCACCCAGTGCTCCAGGAACTCCCTCAGGAGCGAGGCCCCGGTCAGCTTCGTCGCCCCCAAGTTGCTTGGGCTCAGGTCCACGTTCATCCTCTTCAGCACTGCCTTCGCAAGGGGGTCGACGAGCTTCGTGCGGGACCACGTGTCGACGGCCTTGGGCTGCCCCGTAGGCAGCACCAGACGGGTGGAGGCGCCCGACATCCACCATTATCCACTTGCTCCGGAATCCTTCAATCCTCTTCCCAGGCTTCGAGATAGCATTGGAATTGGAGTACGCAATGAAGCTCGCACATGCGGAGACATGGACACCAGAAACCCGGAGGGAAAAATAGTGACGCAACAAGGCCACCGAGGGCTTTACCCCGACATGAGCCTCATAGTAGTAAGCAAAAATCGCCAGGAGAAGAACAGAGTTGGGGTGGAGGTGCAGAGCCTACAAGTTGTATTGGCGGAGAACAGCAAAGAAGAACTCAGAAAAAGGAGGCACCAGACCGGCGAAAATGGCGCTCACAAAGAGCGGATAGAAGGTGCTCCCCTTGACTTCAGGCTGGTCGGAGACGGGCTTGAGCACAGTCGCCCCCTTGCTGCCCTACGCCACCGTTATCAGGCGTGTAAGGGCGAGGTTCTTCTCCGACAGGTTCGGGGAATCCAGGGCCGGCGAGTACCAGGCCTCGATCGGGGACTTGCGAGGCACCATGGTGTGCCGGATGAGAAGGATTGAGACAGATCTGGAGGATTTCCGAGGCAAGAAGGAGGAGAGCGAGAAAGGGGATCTGGGGCGAGGCGAACAAGAGCAACGCAAGTAAGTCTGGCCCGGTATCCCTTTTGTCAGATGGGCAGTTGCCGAGGCGTCGTGGGGGAGCGCAAACGCCCACGTCCAATCAATCGCCACGCGGCGCACAAGGTCGCAGGCTGTTGGGGCCCACGGCGCTTCGCGCTTGCCCCTTCGCTCCCTGCTAGGCCAAGCCCGGGCGCGCCTTGGGCCCGGGGGCTACTATCGGCATTCTGGGAACGGGGGTCCCCAGACTTGCCTGCCTGCGGCCTACGGCCTGCGGCGTGGCTCAAGTGGGGGCCCAGCGCGGCCCATCTTCATCAACTCGAGCTCAAGACCCTCGCGAGGGGCCAAGCCTCGCGGGGCAGACGACCAGAAGCTTCCTCAAAGGCAGCCTCATCAGGAAGGCTCGCGAGGAGGCGGAGAGATCAAGGCAGGGGTACCTCGCGAGGAGCCCGTGACGCAAACCATGACGATCGAGACCAGGCGGGCGCCAGCCTGCGCAGAGTCCTTGTTTCCGCTTTGGTGTAAAGGGGGCAAGCACAGGCAAAGGCATCAAGCAAAGGTTACCATTCCTGTGCAACGAGACCAAGACCAACAGAGTGGCAGGACGGAGGTCACCGTGGAGCCTAAGACGATGTCGTCACCAATACTTTTGGCAGCTGAAGACCACCTTCGGTCAGGATAACTCGTACTAGATGTTCCCCTTCAAAATGGCCAATTGTTGGCGCCCTTCCTGATCATTATTTGGGGAGAGGCCCAGGGCCTCTATAAATAGAGCTAGCCATCACAAGCAGAGGGGGAAGGAGGAATTCGTCGTTCGAGAGAGAGGGACGTCTAGAAATCTGGTAGAGCCCTAGCAGAGAGAGAGAGGCGACTGAACTCACCCTAGCAGTTCAGCACACCAGCTCAAGAACACCTCTCGGGAGGCTGTTCTTCCCTTGTAATGTTCATCATCAGCCCCTGAGGCAATCCACCACACCACACACTAGAGTAGGGTATTACACCACAACGGTGGCTCGAGCTAGTATAAACCTCGTGTCCCTTGTGGTGTCCGTTGTTTCCAGCTTAGATCACGCGAGGAGATCGGACGTAGATCGGTAGGGGGCAGATTTCCGCGTGGACCCCAATGTTCGAACCTCAAGGGTCTGCCGGAACCCGAAATCCGACAAACATCGACACCAAGAGAGGGGGATGAAGAGAACCGTTTTCTTGCTCACTATAGTGAGGCGGGCCAAATGGCGAAGTTCTAATCCACCGGTGGTTGCCGATACAACAACGGTAAGACATGATTGCTCTATTAGCGATGTATTTCATGGTCTTGAGTATCTTACACCCTCATCGTCATAGGACAAGGTTGCATCATCTTGGGGTAGTGTCAAAGGTGTCCCCATCTTCTGGGTCTTTGTGTCTTGAAGATGCATCTTCTGTTGGTATCGTCTTGTTGTGGTGTCACCAATCTTGTGTTCAGAAGATGTGGTTGAGTGTTCGGCAATGTGTCTTCCTCCTAGATTATCCATGAGGATTACGAGGATTTCAGTGGTCAGGGGCATAAGGGTACTAGCGACTGTTTGCTTAAGTTTTGAAGGGAAGAGATCTATAGGGAAAATATACCTTAGTTTTTCAGAAAAACATAGAGGGGGAGAGAAGTATAGATAATTTTGAAACTAGTAATAATTTTGGAAATAGTTTTACCCTAACTAGCAACCATGCCAACTAAGGCTTCCAACAGTCAGGATGACTCTGATACTAGTTCTGTGGGGACCCCAACTCATGAGTCGTGATCATCGAATACATGTGTATAGTGATCCCAGAGATCAATGCTCACTGAACACACAGAAGCTGAATAACAAGAGTCTTACATCCATACATACCGTCTTACACAAATTATGACCATTATGGTCAAGTCTTACATAGATAAAGCCACAAGGGCCGAATACCAAATAAACTTAAGCAGCGGAAATCTTTGTCGATAAGTAGAACCCAGGCCATCTGCCTTAACCCTACAGGCATTCTGACAGGGAAACATCGTAGTTCGCATGTTCATCTCCAAAGAACTCTTCTTCGAACTCTTGTTCTTCCATGCTTGGCCAACTAAATAACCAGTGGCAAGCCAATGAGTACTTTGAATGTACTCGTAAGCAACCCATGATTGGAACAAGGCACAATAATGCAATGA
This sequence comes from Triticum urartu, assembly GCF_056163025.1. Taxonomy (NCBI): domain Eukaryota; kingdom Viridiplantae; phylum Streptophyta; class Magnoliopsida; order Poales; family Poaceae; genus Triticum; species Triticum urartu. Next base: position 265,279,196 of record NC_141875.1, read on the forward strand.
TATAGCACTAAGTAGGTAGTTTGCAGAAAGCTAGTTTTGCGTGCAATGACATGATCTATCAACCTGTAAAGTATGCATCATGAGGGTACATATATCCGTATGGACAAGTTGCAGATATCAACATAAGCAGAGTTGGACACCAATCCAACTTGATCATCGTGTCAAGTCATCTGACTTAACCCAATTGGCTTCATCAACACACACACACACACGGTTTGTAAAACTCTAGACGTAGTTTAAGCAACACCGCCCAACTATCCTTGACCGTGGACACGGCTATTCGAATAGTTTTACACTCTGCAGAGGTTGCACACTTTACCCACAAGATTTGGGTCACTATCGTGTCATCCACGACCTGCGGTACCTCAAGTACCCGGGGTAAGCACGCGATCACTATATTTCCCTAGTCGACACTAACATAGAGTCCACTCTATTGGTTGTAACCCCCATGCCCAACATTTCACATCTTAAAATTGTGGAGCCTCGCTCCCATATTCATCACATACCACAAGCATGGGGTACCAACGGTGTGTCCTGTGCCCTATAAAAACAGTCATGGCCGCCCTACCTGGCATGACCCCGTCCAGAGAGAGCGCAACAATGACTCTCCCGTCACTAGTAATGCGGGCTCCAAGCTAGTATCGGCCTAGGTAATCAATAATGCCCTTTCCCATATAAGGGTAGAGTGGTTGTGCATGTAAGGTTGGGATAGTCGACAAATCTTAAATCTAATCCATTTTCGAAACAACACACACTTGCTTGGTACACTACTTCGTCATCAAGTGGTTACCCAACTCATTATCTCCCTCGGGCATAAGTGGCACCCGATGAGTTTTTTTTTTTGAAAAGCCTTTGAAAACAACTTGGTTTCCTTCACCATGCATATACCCATCCCATTTGCGTGGCAGCTTCTTAGCATCCTAACTATACCCACTCGCATAACCCTCATAGAAGGGTAGGGTCATGCACAATGCAATTATTTACAAGGAGGAAACGAAGGAAACCCACCGAAGTGGCTACCGTCTCATCATGATTCCGATGCAACAATAATGAAGTGCTATATGACAGGCGTAAAAAGGGGTTTCATAGACATGGTCAAAGGGCTGCTTGCCTGGCTCAGCAAAGTCTTCTCGGTCTTCAAAGTCTTCTGGTCCAACTCCTCCATTAGCAACGCAATCCATCGTCACAAAATAATAATGGGAAAAATAAGGCAATAATAAATCAGAAAAACCAAAGTGCTCAGAAAAATGTCAATCCATTTTTGTTAAATACTAGGGTGAAAACTAAGAAGTAGAAAATTCCTAGTTTGGGACTTGGAGTAGCAGAATAGATGAAATGGATTTTCAGAGGGGTTTAAATATATTCAGATTTGACTTTGAATATGAACTGTACATAAAAGTTGGTTGGACATGAATGAAAGTTATACCATTAAATAGGTGGGATTTTTACAAGATTTTAGGAACTGGAATTATTGAATTTGGATTAATATTTAATCATGTGAAATTTTTACAAGTTTGACAGAAAAGAAAAAGGAGAAGGGGCACTATGCCTGCTGGGCCAGAACAGCCGCAGCGCAGCAGGCCCTGCCAGAGAGGCGGCCCAGTGCACTGGTGCATGCACGCGCGCCAGGTTTAAACCTGACGGGCAGGGCCCAGGCGTCAACAAGCGAGAGAGGGGCGATGGAGAGGAGAGGCTGACAGGCGGGGCCCGCTTGTCATCCCTAACCTCGCGACAGAGGGCCGGCGAGCTCACCGGCGAGGTTTTCGGGCACGGCGGGGTGAGCTGATGGCACGGCTGGACTCAGCGTCTAGTCGCCGCTCGGGTAGAGGTGGTCGACGTCGCTGGGGCTGCCTGGTTCGCCGGCGACAAGGAGGCAGGGTGGCGACGCGTCGGGAGGAGGTCGCACTGGCCGTCTCTGGCTAAAAACAACGTGTAAAGGAGAGGAAAGGGGTTAGCGAGGTGAGGCGGCTCCAGATCGGGAAAGAATGAGGGCGGAGGAGGTCTATACCGCGAGATCGACGTCGACCCGAGGCGGCGGAGCTCGAGCTTGATCTCGAGCTCGGGAGCTCCTGGAGATGAACTACGGTGTAGGGGGTTGATTTGGAGCTGGAGGGGGTGAGTGGTGAGGAGAGGAGGGTTTGGGGAGGCCTCATATAGGTGGGCGACGGTCCACTGTGGACAAGTGCGTCGGCGAGGTCGTTGTCGTCCCTACGGGTCAAGGAGGCTCGCAACAAGGTGTCGGGGGTGCTTGTGGGGTTAGTCTAGGGCGAGGGGAGTGAAGAGAGAGAGCAGGGGGTGGGCAGAGGCGCCGCTCGTGTGAGGACGCTCACTGGAGCTCTCGGGCGGCCGGTGTGCATGCGAGCAGGGGCGGGAGAGAGAGAGGAAGGAGGGGGCCGACCAGCTGCCGTGTCTCGGACGCCGAGGCGCATCGTCGGGCATGCTGGGGAGGCCCGAGGTGGCCGGAGGTGCTTGGCAAGGGGTGGCTACAGTTCCTGGACGCACTGCACCATGCTCTAGAGCGCCCAAATTGATTGGCATGCCATTTTCTAAGCACTATGGGCACGGCCAAAGGTGTCTGGTAGCTCTAGGGGGAAGTAAAGAAGTGGGTTATGGCCTTGGATGGCCTGGGGAGCCACTGGAGTGAGGAGGGAGGTTAAGGGAGAGAGAGAACTTGCTGTCCAGGGAGGTAAATGCGGGTGTTTCACCCTTTAATAATTGAGGAATGGCCAGGGGAAGTTACTGGAGGTAGAAGAGGGTCAGGAGTAGCTGTGGTAAAAAGTCGAGGCCATGGAGAAGAGTGGAAGAGGTCAAAGTAGTTGTTTTGGTAAAGTGGCAGAAGGTGTTTGTTGTTGGTTTGGGCAGGTAAATGAATTCCATTTGGTATGAGATTCCATAGGGTGAAATGGAACATATAATTAGGGTCTTCCACCAATTTTGAGCTCATTTGGGAAAGTTGCCAATGCAACTTTTGTAAACCCTAGAAATTAGCAGATCTAGTTGAGCAAATCACTTCCCCTTGATGCACCACTTGGTGTAGTGGCCTCATTTGGTCATGTGAACATGCGCACAAAAGTTGGGGTCAAGGAGAGAAAGTTGGTAGTACAAAGTTGTTCAAATTTGATTCTGGTCAGAGAGGGTTTTGGGGAATTTTGGTGAACCAAAATGACCCTAATTGAGATGAGGCTTTGCAAGGTGATCACAATACGAATTTGTGACTTTCTGCCTTTTCCTTGGATTTTTATGATAATATTTCCTGTAGAAATACTTCAAATCCTTGAAATGTCCAGAAATGATTTTGGAGGTTTTTGTCCAATATTTTGAACATGACCATGTGTTGAAACTCGTATATATGGAAAATATATGTCCAATGAGTTCCCCTGATTTTTCTCAATTATTTTTGAGGCTTTAAAATAATTTTAACCTATTAAAGACCATTTCTGGCCTTGAGAAAAAGCCTTTAAATACAATAGGAAAATTACTTTTAAAATTATATTTTTGTGGTTTATGGGAGTCCTATATCTAATAGGTTTCAAATATACTCTTTGAAATATTTTTCATACCCCAAATCAAGTACTTGTAGTGCAAACCTTAATTCATGGCTTTTTGGAAAACTAATTTTTGAAAATACTATTTGGCAAAATTATTTATATAAGAAAATACTATATTGTTCTATACACATGGCATGATCATTGGGAAGAAATTTGGGGAAAGGAGATGAAGTATAGAAGGTGGAGTTGTGTTGACTTTTGAAGAGCACTTGAAAATCACAGTGAGAAAACCAACTCCAAATAAAAAGCCAAATAATGCAAAAGTTTTTGTCAAACCACACTTTATCATGATTTAATAGCTTAAGTGTTGTGGTATGAAAATTAGGGTGTGACATAGGTACTCCATGTAGACTGACGATTCTTGACACATACAGCTGTGCGAGTTGATTTGCACGGTATGTGGTACGGATAGGGAGGAAGTGTGCCACCTTGGTTAAGGTGTCCACTATGACCCATATTGCATCGTTTCCTCGGTGAGACCTTGGTAATCCGGTGATCAAATCCATGTAGATGCCGTCCCATTTCCATTGGGATATCGGCACAGGTTGGAGGAGTCCGGCAGGTTTTTGGTGTTCCGCCTTTACCTTGTTGCATATATTGCAACATGCCACGAAGTATGCGATGTCTTTCTTCATTCCATCCCACCAAAACACTTGATGAAGTTCGTCATACATTTTGGTACCACCGAGGTGAAATGAGTATGGCGCTTCATGTGCTTCTGCCAATATTTCTTCTTCAGAGTTTCTTGATTGGGTACGCAAAGTCTTCCTTGGAATCTTAGCGAACCTCACTGATCCCTAGAGAAATCCGGTGCATGCCCTTGGTGCATCTTCTGGACATATATTTTCAACATTTTATCATCTGCTTTTGCACTGGGGATTTCTTCTTCGAGCGTAGGGGCAACTTCCAATATGTTGGCAAGGCGGGCATCGGTGATTACCAAATTGAGCTACATGATTTCTTCATAAAGCTCAGGAGGTGAGGAATCCATTAGAGCATTAAGGTTGGCTGGTTTCCGGCTGAGGGTGTCAGCCACCACATTAGCTTTGCTCGGGTGATAATTTATTCCGAGGTCATAGTCCTTAACTAGCTCGAGCCATCTTCGTTGTCGAAATTTCAAATCGGGCTGAGTAAATATATACTTGAGACTCTTGTGGTCGGTAAATATCTGGCATTTCTTCCAATCATATAGTGTCTCCGGATCTTTAAGGCGTGGACCACCGCGGCCAATTCCAAATCATGAGTAGGATAGTTTCCTTCGTGTTGCCGCAGTTGTTGGGATGCATAAGCCACCACTTTGCCATCTTGCATGAGTACACATCCTAACCCATTTCGGGATGCGTCACAGTAGACATCAAAACAGCGGTAGATGTCTAGGAGAGTTAATACTGGTGTTGATGTCAACCTGATTGTTAACTCATTGAAACTCCGTTCGCAGTCCTTAGTCCATTCAAAATTCTTGTCGTTCTTTAGGAGCTCAGTCATAGGCTTGGCGATCTTGGAGAATCCTTCAATAAAATGGCGATAATAGCCAGCTAGTCCAAGGAAACTCCGGATTTCTGAAACTGTTGTGGGTGCGGACCAATCAAGTACATCCTTCACCTTGCTTGGATCCACTGAGATTCCTTCTGCTGAGAGGACATGCCCGAGAAATCCCACTTGTTGGAGCCAAAACTCACATTTGCTGAATTTGGCATAAAGTTGATGGTCGCAAGGCCTTTGTAAAACTACTCAGAGATGTTCCTTGTGTTCGTCCTTGCTCTTGGAGTAAATGAGGATGTCATGAATGAACACCACCACAAATTTATCCAAGAAATACATAAACACCTTGTTCATCATATGCATGAAGAAGGCTGGGGTGTTGGTGAGGCCGAAAGACATAACGGTATACTCATAAAGACCGTACCGGGTTGTGAATGCGGTCTTCGGAATATCTTCCTTCTTTATCTTGAGCTGATGATATCCGCTCCTCAAATCAATTTTGGAGAATACTTTGGCCCCGCTGAGTTGATCAAACAGATCGTCAATCCTTGGCAGTGGATACTTGTTTTGAATGGTGATGTCATTCAGCTGTCGGTAGTCTACACACAATCGTAGACCGCCATCCTTTTTGTCCACGAAGATCGCTGGTGATCCCCATGGTGAAGAGCTTGGATGGATGTATCCTTTCTGTAGCATCTCATTCAGTTGTTTCTTCAATTCCACCAACTCTGAGGAAGGCATCCGATAATATTTCTTGTGTATCGGGGTGGTTCCAGGCACCAAGTCAATTGCAAACTCCAACTCTCGGTCTGGCAGCATGCCTGGTAATTCTTCAGGAAATACATCTGGATACTCACTGACCACTGGAACTAATTCCACTTCTTCTGCCACTACTGCGAAAACCATATCCTTCATGGGTATGCGCTTGCAGGCATAAAAACTTGTGGTGCGACCTTCCATGTTTTTTAGGGTAACTTGTCTAGTCGCACAGCTGATGCATATTTGGTATTGGGTTAACCAATTCATGCCCAGAATAACATCCAAATTTTTGGAGTCGATGATTATCAAAGATGTTGGAAACTTGACGCCCTTGATGTCAATTTCCAAATTATGGCGGACAAGATTGCTTTTGAGTAGGGATCCCGGGGATTGTACCAGCATGTGCTTTCCCAAAATCGAACAGGGGAAATTGTTTTGGGAAGCAAAACTCCGCGAAATAAAAGAGTGGGAAGCCCAGAGTCAAATAAAATTACAGCGGGTATGTCATTAACAAGAGACATACCAATGACGACTTCTGCGTCCTCTTGGGCTTTGTCTATGGAGATATGATGAATTTGCCCTTGGATCATATCTGGGGCGGAATACGGCTCCATGTAGTTGACTTGCGGATGGAATGGAGCTACTTGTTTGTTGTTCTTGGGACACTGCCTGGCGTAGTGTCCTGTTTGACCACAGCTGAAGCATGAATTGTTGCGCTGACAATCTTCGCGCACCGGGCTGGTCACGACATTATTGACATGAGTGGTAGTCTTGTTGACATTCTGCTGCTAGTTGGGTTTGTACTCCACCTGAGTCTGTTGCCAAGTACGAGCCTTTTGCACTGGTTGCATATCCTTCTTCGGCCCAAATTTGTGCTTGTGGTCGTTAACAGCTGGCTTGTTGTCGTGGAGGAGCTTGTGTTCCCTATCTGTGATGAGGGCCTTGTTCACTAGAGTCAGGAAGTCTGGAAAATCAAACATGCTGAGAGTGTACCTGAGATGCTGACTCAATCCTCCAAGAAACCTGTCGATCTTCCGTTCTTCTGTGGCCACATCATGGAGAGAATAGCGGGCCAAATGGTTGAATTTATTCAGATACTCATTGACTGTCAGGCTGCCTTGAGTGAGGGCGAGGAATTCACACTACTTGATTTTCATAATCCCGGTGGGGACATGATACCTGCGGAAATGGTCCTCGAATTTTGTCCAAGTAATTTCCTCGTCCGCGGGCCATATTGCCTTAGCATTGTCCCACCATATTGCGGCAGCTCCTCTGAGATAATGTGTTGCGAAGGGAACCTTGTCTCCTTCTTCAGTGCGAGCAATCTCAAGTTTCCTCTCAATAGTCCTTAGCCAGTCGTCGGCGTCCCATGGATCAATAATTTGGCTGAAACTGGGAGGCTTGGTTCGCTGAAAATCTGACAACTTGGAGTGATGGCCATTCTGGTTTCCATTCTGCCCAACCATAACTTGCACGCTTTTCAGTATTTCCAGCAGATCGTTGCTCCTTCTTTCTTCAAACATGCGCAGGATTTGCTCGGTGGAAGGCGGATGTGGCGATGGAGACGGAGGTGGCTGGTATGGCTTAGGGGAATGTCCTGCCTGCCTTGCGGAGTGACGGACAGGGACATCCTCACCAACTTGACTGCTGCTGCCTCCACGCGTCATCCTATTAATTATTTTTTCCAATAATAGCAACCATGATGAGAAAATTCCAAAATGGGAGGAAAGCCAGTGACAAATCCCAGAAGAAAACAGTGAATGAAAACCAAAGCGAATAAAAGGTTCGAACATAATTATACATAGTCTCAACATGAAACTAAAAATCACAATGGGTCTACTACCCTCATACATGAAACTAAGCATGATGACACGTGCGATTACACCCATACATAATATTCCTGACGGAAGCGATGCTCTAACGGTCTACTACTCGGACTGCGCTGCTGCGGCCTCCTCTCCTGAGGGAGACCCAGATCCTGAACTGATAGTAGAGACCTCTGGGTTAAGAGAGACACAACGGCGCTGCCTCGAGGGCTCTCCCTCAGGGGCAGGCACAGGATGGGACTTAAGCATAGGAGCGGCAAGAGTAGCGATAAGGGAAGCCCACGCAGCAGGGGCACTACGAGGGGTCATCGTCATAGGGTTAAGGGCACCCTGAGACGTCACCGGTGGAATGGGGACTGGAGGAACAGACGAAGTATAGACGACAGCGGGAAGAGGGTTCCTCATACGAGCAGCCGCGAGAGCTGTCCGGGCGCGTGAAAGCTCCTAAGCTAACTCGTAGTTTAGGAGATAACTAGCAGTGATATAGCGATGGAAAGCGGATACGCCCATTCTCGTGCAGAGATGGGTAGTAGAAGAAACCTGGGTTGGTGTGCATGCGAACCTCGTTGTAGTGCAAGTCTACAAGAGCCTCGATAGCAGCAAGCTGAACCGCCTGAGATGGCATAGAAGCAAGACCACCCTTAGAAGAACGAGTGTAAGCACCGGAAGGGGAACTGTGGTGTAGAGTGACCTCAGCATAATACTCATACAATGCACCGGCCAGATGGTCCTGGTACACCCAATATTCTGGATCAGCACCCTCTGGATAGAGTCATCGCCACACGTTCTGCAGCAGGTGCAGCGATGTGTATGGAGCTGGCTCGGGGTGGTACAAGATCGGTACTAGAGCCATCTACACTCACAGATCATACGGTTAGTAATAACAATAGATAAGCATGCATGCGATGCAACAACTAGTTTCTAGGACTATCGGCACTCAAATGAAGCTATCTACCATTTCACTAACGCACTAACGGTCTAGCGTGTCCTACAATCACCGCGGCTCTGATACCAAGCATTGTGGCAACCCGACTCAGAGAAACCGGTTTACCTTGCATTGCCAGCCCAAATATCAAGTCTTCTGGCAATACACAACAACATGGTATAGAAACAACCGCTTTATTGATGCTATCGGATTACATAAGTCTGATATTACATCGAGTTACAAGGCCAAGCGGCACACACGTTGCTGCTAGACAGTATGTACATTATTTAATGAACATGACGGGGGCCTCGATCACATGAACTATGCGGTAGTGGAAGAACGATGAAGTGGAACTCCATAGCACAAGGACACCAACGTGGACACGGCCTAGACGCGAGATGCGCTCCGATGAGAATTGACTTGCTTCAAAGCTGGCATAACACGCTAGGTTAGTACATTGAAGGTATTTCCAAGCTCACAACAGACATAAGCACGATGACAGACAATATCATGATATTTAATCAGATTAATGCAATGCAAGAACTACTACCTATGCAATACAAACAATACATGCACTGAGTCCAACGGACTCGCTTACCAGACGGTTACCTTGTAACCAAACGGTGACCATACCGGGGTCACATCTGAAACCATTCACTCATGAACAACTCCTGAGTTCATGAACCACACGAATCACAATGCATCACAACAATCATTTTAGTTTGCAAAATTAATTATAATAGTTGATCCATGGTGTGACTTACTCATGAGTTATGCCCATAACCGAGGACGTGGCTATCAATAGATTAAATACACTCTGCAGAAGTAGCACATCACCCACACTACGGAACAGCTGGCCTCGCATTCCCATTTGGGTGGACCAAAGCGTTCCGACGAAACCCTCACTTTGTCATGCACTCTCCCTGGCCTCTCCGACCAACTCCCTCTCAGGGCTAGGTCTTGGGTGGCCCCGTGTCTACCAAAGACAACAACAGCCACCGTCGTGGCAAAACGGTCCCAAACGGGGACAAGGTACCATAAAAACGAAAACGAGCACACAAGGTTATGTCTGTCTACCGGGCCAGGGCATGCACGCCCATAACCATCCCTCGCGGGAGGCACCGGTGAGAGTCACAACAAAAGACCGAATCAAGACCTTCCCACAAGGTAAATGTGGTCGCACTGAATAAATACCCGATTCAGTGGCACCATGATGCGATCAACATCATATTCAACTTGAACTTGATCAAATTTAACTTTGATAAAACTTTTTATCAAATATGATATAATGCCATAATCATGCAACTACTCGTCATGCAAAGCAATCAACTCATAATCATGGATCAAACTTAACAATATAATTATCTTGCAATACTCGGAATTAAAACTTCCCTGGTTATAACTCATTATTATTATCAAGCAATATTTTTATTAGTTCATCATTTAAATAAAAGTATCACTTAATAAAAGAACTTTCATTATTTACCATAATAATATAGCTAGTGCAAAATCTTATTATTCTTGGCCAAACAAGTTCATGCATTCAACCAGTAACTAAAACAAGCATATCAAGCATGATAAAAAACTAATAATTAACCAAATTTATTTATCAAATTTAAAAGCAAGCAAGAACTCATATTCAAGTAGAAAATCATAGATATTGAAATAACACCATCCAAATGTTGGGGTGGCTTGCCTTAGTGTAGAGGAGGATCACACCCGTCTTAGTTTGCTTCAACACAGGCTTCTCCTTCTGAAAAGAATTTAAAACCACAAAAACAATTATCAAAACACATTATGAAAATCACCAGAAATTTTAGACAGCAAGGAAAAATCCACCTTTTGGTGCGCTGCTAAAGTTTTCTGAAACAAAGGCAATGCAAAAAGAATCAATTCATTTGGACTTATGGTTTAGAAATGGTGGCTGGTTAAAGTTTAGTCAAATTTCTGAATAATATTAGAATTAAAAAGAAATCCTGGGGGGTTGACATCAAAGGCGTAACCAGAAAAGGTGCCTCCACTCGTATCGCTTCGGGCGCGAGTGGTGATGTCGACAGGTGGGTCCCGTGCGTCAGGGGAGAGAGGGGGAGCATGAGACCAGAGAGAGGCGGTGCTTCGCCAGAGCTCACGCCGGCGACGATGGGGTTTGGGGCTAGGCTAGAGGGATAGGATTGAAGCTGGGCTCGTGGCGCACCTGCCCGTACCCGTGGCTTGGCGTGGGGTGGATGGAGCTACTCGCGGTTGAGCTCGCAAGCCTCGATGGCGGACAGGTTTCACTGGAGAGGTTGAAGACGATGGCTAGGGGCGGCTCCGAGGGCTCAACGGCGTCCAGGCAGCACGAACAGATCCCCAATGCCTCGCCCGAGCAGCTGCTTGAGCTCGAGAGGCACCGGAGAGCGGTGTCCATGCTGCGGGGGTCGTCGGACTTCTCTGGTCGGGGCGACAGCCAGAGGCCTGCCCGACTGAGCTGCTGCTCGTCTACATGTTCGTGGAGGTGGTGTGGAGTGGTGCTTGGTTAGAAATCGAGGAGGGGGGCGCTATATATAGCCGGAGCAAGGGGGGAAACGTGTTGCCGCCGGAGCTCTCTGGACGCACGGCGAATGGCGACGAAAAGCTCCAGTGCGAGGGGGAAAACACTCAGCGTCAACGCAGGAGCTTGCCCATGCTCGTGGACGAGAATAGGAGGGGGTGGAGGAAGCGGACAAGCACACGCGCGCACTGTGGCATCTGGCCACGACGTGCCCGTGCTTGCTGCGGTAGCTCCAGCGTCGGCGAGCGCCAGGGAGAAGTCAAGGGTGATGAGTCGCTGCTGTAGGTGCGGCGATGCAGGCGTCGGCGAGCGCTGGAACGAGCACGCGCGAAACAGAGAGGAAAGCGCCAGCCAGAGCGCATGGAGATGTTGCTACGCGCCGTGTCTTCACGCGGTCACCACGCTGGCATGGTCAAGACGACGCCCAGGCGCATCCAAACCTTGTCTACGCCTTCGTCCATGCAGTGTTTAGTCTAGAAGTGGTGATAGCTCATACCTAGGCCGACCTGATTGGATTGAACTAAGCTGACAAGTTTCTGACCAGAAACTTGGTCGCCAAGTTAAGCAATCTTCTAGAAGTCCATTAGGGCTGATCTCTAGGGGTTTAGGTTTTCTTAGAAGGGTGTTTAAGCTCAAGAAAGATCAGGGCCAAAAGATCAAGGAAAAATGTAATTGTTGTACAAACTGGAATTTTGGCTAGAAGAGAAATGATTTTCTATAGAAAAAATATTACAAAAAAGTCATGCAATATTTTTGCTTGGGATGGTGTGCCAAGGTTGAGAGAATATTCAGGATTTATCTCAGATTTTTGGGAGCAAGAAAAATTAGGGTTGCTTTGGAGCACAATTTTCTGAATTGAATTTTAGATAGGAAAATGAATAATTTTCTTTTATGAAAAATATTCATTTGATTATTTTGGGGATTTATGAGGGAAATATAGTTGAATGAGGAGTAGATAGGTCACTTGGGTGAAAGTCAACGATATTCCCAAGTGACAAGTCCATTTGAAATGATTCAAAAACCCAAATTAAAGCAAGGCAAAACCAAGTCCGGAAACAGGGAGAAGGCAAAGTCCGGAAAAAGAGAGAAAGCAAAATCCAGGCTATCACACCGTCTATCCGACGAGCCTGTGCCCGATGAGGGAGCAACCCGCTCCGAAAGCTGCCACGTCGACCTTCATGGCAAGATCAACCTCGCCAACGAGCCCACCTTCAACATAGAGTCTATTGGCTCCACCGACTCGATGCTCGTCGACTTCGATGTGGCAACCTCTGATTCCTTCCCTGCCAACATGGTGGTCATCGACGACCCGCTCCCTCCTGAGATCAGCGACGCCAGCGCCAGCACCATCATGGAGGTGCTGGTCATCAACCACGATGGAGCCTCTGATGGGGCTGCTCACGACCCGCTGCAGGCGGCAGTGCAGGGCTTATCCGCACACGTTGTGGAGAACGCGGATGGAGTGGCGTTGGAAACCTTCTGCGTCTTGCTCCTCAAGAGTGCCCTGAAGCTGGTGGCCATGAGGCGCCTCAGCGAAGCCTACCAGCACGAGATTGACCGTGTCGTCTACGGCACGCCGACTGTTGGCGAGCCGAGACGGCTGGGCACCGTTCGGTAGCATGGCGCGGCCGTCGCCAGCATGCTCGGAGTCGATCGCCCCGTCTATTGCACGCATTTTGAGAATCTGCATGCTGCCCCGGCAACAGCAGACAAACTGGATCAACTGAAGGGCGACGAGCGACGCTGCATGACGGAGCGTGTCCAGCAGCTCGTCGACGCGGCCACACAGCAAGAAGCTAGCCGCCGCATGGTGGAACCTGGCCTGCCTGTCGACCCCCCTACGGAGAACACGACGTGACCTCCCGGATGCTAACAGGAGGCGCCCGCGACCAAAGGGACCAAGAGCCGGCTGCTAGCCGCGGTCGGACATGCATCACCATCGAGCGCGACCAAGACGACCGCCCTCGAGCAGTCGAACAGCGGGGCGATCGTACGCCTCCCTCATGTAGGGAGATGCGTGTCTCCCCGTCGGCTGTTGAGCATCCGACTCTCGGAGACCGGCTAGGGCCCCGTGAAGGAGTCAGAGAAAACGACGCCCGCCATCGGATCGACCGACTGGCCCGGTCCCTGGCGGTAGAAGAAGAAGATGCAATCGGCCCGCCTTGTTTCGGGCCCCGCATTCGCGATGAGCCTTTCCCCAAAGGGTTCTCGCTCCTTCGAGACACTCCCAAGTACAACGGCTCCGTGAAGCCAGAAGATTGGTTGGTTGACTACTCCACTGTCGTCAACATACCAAACGGCAACAAGTGCATTGCCGTGAAGTACGTTCTGCTCATGCTCCGGGGCATGGTCCGGACATGGCTGAACAGCTCAAGCCTTACAGCATCAACAGATGGACGCACTTCATTGACGTCTTCATCCGCAACTTCACCAGCACCTACAAGCGGCCGCCCAAGCCCCGACAGCTCTCTCTTTGCGTCCAAGGCCCGATCAAGTCCACCCGTGAGTACTTGACGCGGTGGGCCGAACTATGCAACTCTCGCGAGGGAATGCACGAGGTGCAAGCCATAGAGTACTTCAGTGCTCAATGCCGAGAGGGCACCCTACTCAAGCATCGACTCCTCTGCAACGAGCCGGCTACACTCGATGAACTGCTGATTATAGCAGACAAGTACGCCACTATCGACTCCTCCATGAACTCGGAGTTCCGAGTGGACGCGTCTAGGAAAGTGCTCCCTCCGCCTCCTCAGATGCCGGCTGGTGACAACAGTCGGCGGCAGCAACAGAACGACAACAAGCGGAAGGCCCACCAGCCAACTTTAATGTAATGCCCAAAATGCGGCTATATCTCCCACGTGTCGAGGCATGACTTAGAGGCATAACTGCATGTTGGTTTTGTCGCAAGAGGGGTACTCTTCACTCAATCCCATGTACAAGAACAAGGATAGAATAAATAGTTGGCTTACAATCGCCACGTCACACAATGATCAAATAATTCATACATCATTCGTAGTACACACATGGTCCGACTACAGACAAAACCAAATGAAAAGAAGATAACCCCAAATGCTAGATCCCGATCGTCCCAACTGGGCTCACTACTGATCATCAGGAAACCAAACATAGTAACGCCCAAGGTCTTCGTCGAACTCCCACTTGAGTTCAGTGGCATCACCTGCACTGGTATCATTGGCACCTGAAACTGTTTTGGTAGTATCTATGAGTCATGAGGACTCAGCAATCTCAAAAGCCACGACATCAAGACTATTTAAGCTTATGGATAGGATGTGGTTATGAGGTGGACTAGCAGCAAGCACTAAGAAAATATGGTGGCTAACTTACGAGTATAATAGTAAGATGAGAAACTATGCAACGGATGTAGAGCTATAAGTGATCAAGAAGTGATCATGAACTACTTACCTTCAAACATAACCCAACTGTTTTCACTTCCCGGACTTCGCCGAAAAGAGACCATCATGGCTACACACACGGTTGATGCATTTTAATTAAGTCAAGTATCAGGTTCTATACAACGGGATATTAATAAATTCCCATCTGCCAGATAACCGCGAGCACGGCTCTCGAAAGTTTATACCCTGCAGGGGTGTCCCAACTTAGCCCATCACAAGCTCACGATCCGCGGAGACAATCCTCCATTGCGGGACACCCGATTAGACTCGGAATCCCAGTGAATAACGCATTTCAACAATGGTGAAACAAAACCGGCAAGACCGCCCGAATGTGCCAACAAATCCCGATAGGAGCTCCACATATATCGTTCTCAGGGCACATCGGATGAGACATCCTACGAGTAAAACCAACCCTCAAGTTTCCCCGAGGTGGCCCCGCAGTCTACTCGATTCGGACCAACACTCAGAGGAGCACTGGCCTGGGGGGGCTGAACAAAGATGATCCTTGGGTCAATTACTCCCTAAGAAATGTCAAGAGGGTCACATACCCCACATCGTGTTAGGGATGCAAACTCAAGGAACATAACACCGGTATGATGGAAACTAGGGCGGCAAGAGTGGAACAAAATACCAGGCATAAGGCCGAGCCTTCCACCCTTTACCAAGTATATAGATGCATTAATTAAATAAGAGATATTGTGATATCCCATGATATCTGTGTCCCAACATGGAACAACCTGCAACTGCACCTGCAACTTGCAACGCTGTAAGAAAGGCTGAGCAAAGCAGTAACATAGCCAAACAACGGTTTGATAGAAAGGGTTAAAAGGTTAAAGACTATTGTGGCAGTTTGGGAGGCTAGATAAACAAGTGGTAGGTAGCGCGACATAGCGATAGAACGAACAACTAGAAAGCAAAGATAGAAGTGATATCAGGGATAATGATCTTCTTGCCTGCAATCCGGCTAGGAAGAAGACTGAGCCCATGAAGTAGAAGAACCAACATAGTTGAACGGATCCTCACAAACGCAACATTACCGGAACTATCAAGAAGAAGCAACATCGGAAAGGAGCAAACAACATGGTAAACAACCACCACATAAACATGGCATGATGCACAACCAAGTATGATGCATGTCCATTTTAATGATTCATGGCATCTCAAAGTGCACAAACAAAACTACAAGTTAAGTGGAGCTCAATATGCAACGAGATGCATATTGACAAAACACCACATTCAATTATTTAGCTCTCTCTCGTTTCTACTCAACAATATTAAATGTTGGTTAACATGGCAAGAGGTGAGGCATATGTAAACTAACTATTTAGGCAAGTTTAAATAAGGCCAGAAATAACAAACAACATGTAACACCCTCGATGCGACTATATCTCCCACATGTCGAGGCACGACTTCGAGGCATAATCGCATTGAAGGCATATGTCGCAAGTCAGGCAATCATCACAAACATCCCATGTAATATAGATAATAAAAGGGATAACATAGTTGGCTTACACTCGCCACATCAATCAAGGTATATAAATAACATTACATCATCCAAACACTCATGGCCCGACTACGGTGCCAAAATAAAAGATAACCCAACATGCGACACGGTCCCGATCACCCCCAACGGGGCACCACTACTGATCATCAGGAAAAGAAACATAGTATCGCTGAGAGTCCTTGTCGAACTCCCACTTGAGCTCAAGCGCGTCACCTGGAGCGGAATCATCTGGACCTGCATCTGGTGTAATGGTAATCTATGAGCCACAGGGACTCAGCAATCTCGCACCCTCGCGATCAAGACTATATAAGCTTAATAGGTAAGGTCAGGTAAAAATATATGTGGAGCTGCAGCAAGCGACTAGCATATATGGTGGCTATCCTATTCGCAAAAGAGAGCGAGAAGAGGAGACAAAGCGCGAGTGAGAAACTAGAGGACAACCTGCGCAAACATTACTCCAACACCGTGTCCACTTCCGAACTCCGCCGAGAAGAGGCCATCACGGTAACACACTTGGTTGATTCATTTTAATTTAAGTTAAGGTTCAAGTTATCTACAACCGGACATTAACAAATTCCCATCTGCCCATAACCACGGGCACGGCTTTCGAAAGTTCAAATCCCTGCAGGGGAGTCCCAACTTATCCCATGACAAGCTCTCACGGTCAACGAAGGAATAGACCTCCTCCCGAGACGTTCCGATCAGACTCGGTACCTCGGTTCTTCAAGACACTCCGACAATGGTAAAACAAGTCCAGCAACACCACCCGCTGTGCCGACAAATCTCGATAGGAGCTGCACATATCTCGTTCTCAGGGCACACCGGATAAGCTAAGCGTACGGGAGCCAACGTAATCCAAATTGCCAAGGGACGGCCCCACACGGTGCTCTAGGTTGGACCAACACTCCGAGGAGCACTGGCCCGGGGGGGTTAAATTAAGATGACCCTTGAGTCCGCGAAACCCAAGGGAAAATGCTAGGTGGCAAATGGTAAAACCAAGGTTGGGTATTGCTGGAGGAGTTTTATTCAAGGCGGACTATCAAGGGGTTCCCATTCTAACCCAACCGCGTAAGGAACGCAAAAATCCGGGAACATAACACCGATATGACGGAAACTAGGGCGGCAAGAGTGGAACAAAACACTAGGCGAGAGGCCGAGCCTTCCACCCTTTACCAAGTATAGATGCATTAAGATAACATGGCAATATAATGATATCCCAACAAGTAAATAAATGTTCCAACAAGGAACGGCCTCCAAACTTCACCTGCAA